>NW_017671489.1:37921-113676 GCF_001879085.1 Nicotiana attenuata
GCCTCTACCTCCGACCTCTAGCTGGTTGTGGAGCATCCGGTGCCTGAATCATAGGACGGGGACCCTGCTGCTGCGACTGAGTACCCCTCAATCTCGGGCAAGCTCTCCTGATGTGACCATACTCACCACACTCATAACACCCCTCTGAACGCTGTGGCTGGCCCTGGCGACCTGAATGACCTCCACGGAAACTCTGAAGTGGCGATGCGCTGATGGGAGCGGACGGTACACTGAGGGTCTGCTGATCAGAATAATGCCCACGGTAACCACGATCACCTAGGGCACCCTGTGAAACCTGGAGGGCTGACTGGAAAGGCCTGGAGGGCTGACCCCTATCATAAGAATCCCTGCCTCCAGATGAGGCACCACAAACGACCTGACGGGGTCTCCTGTCTGCTCTATGGCTACCCCCCTGTGCCAGAACCATCTCAACTCGGCGGGCCACATTGGCCACCTCCTGAAAGCTGATCTCACTACCAGTCTCCCTAGCCATCTAGAGACGAATCGGCTGAATCAAACCATCAATAAATCTCCTCACCCTCTCCCTCTCAGTGGGGAGTATGACAAGAGCATGGCGAGCTATATCGATAAACCGGGTCTCATACTGAGTGACTGTCATAGAGCCCTGCTGGAGATGCTCGAACTGCCTGCGAAGAGCCTCTCGCTGAGTAACTGGGAGAAACTTCTCCAAAAACAACTTTGCAAACTAATCTCATGCCAATGCTGGCGACCCCGCTGGTCTGGCTAAACAGAAATCCCTCCACCAAGTCTTGGCGAATCCTGCTAGACGAAAAGTGGCGAAGTCGGCCCCATTGGTCTCCACAATACCCATAGTCCGAAGAACCTCATGGCAGCTATACAAGAAATCCTGGGGGTCCTCTGAGGAAGCACCGCTGAATGTGGTGGTGAAGAGCTTGGTGAACCTATCCGGTCTCCACAAAGCATCTGCGGACATAGCCGCTCCATCGCCGGTATGAGTCACAATACCCGGCTGAGCTGTCATAGCTGGCTGAACCACTGGAACCTGAGCCTGGGGAACTACCTGCTCTGGAGTACGTGTAGCAGGGGTCTGAACTCCTCCTCCAGCCTGAGAAGTGGCTGGTGCTACTGGAAGCAAACCCGCTCTAGTGACGCTCTCCACAAAGCCTACCAATCTGACCAAAGCATCCTGAAGAACTGGGGTGGCTATAAACCCCTCTAGGACCTGAGTTGGGCCCACTGGCGCTGCTGGGACTGGGGCCGAAACCTCCTCGTCAAAACCGACCTGAGGCTCCGCTGCTGGTGCTGCTGCTCGGGGCTGAGCTCTGCCCCTACCTCGGCCTCTAGCACGGCCTCGTCCTCTGCCCCTAGCGGGAGCTGCCTGGGGCTTGGACTGTTGGTCTGAAGATGAGGAAGCGCGTGTTCTCGCCATTCTGCGAGGAAATAGAGTAGAAGTTCAATTAGCATTGAGAAACCAAACCACACGACAGGAAAGAACAAAGGAGAGATTTTTCCTAACTTGGAAGCCTCCGGGGATAAGTACAGACGTCTCCGTACCGATCCCTCAGACTCTACTAAGCTTGTCCCTGAGTTCTGAGACCTATGTAACCTAGAGCTCTGATACCAACTTGTCACGACCTGGATTTCCCACCCTCGAGGGTCGTGATGGCGCCTACTACTAGGAGCTAGGCAAGCCAACTTAATTAACAAATTCATTAAACACATGTTCCTTTTGAACAATTAAAGGCATTAAATAAAGGCGACGGAATTAAAATCATTAGCGGAAGTCTTAAATTTATATAACTAAATAAAATAAAGAAATTCCAACATACGTCTCTACCCCGGGACTGGAGTCACATACTCACGAACATCTAAGGAGTACTACATACAAAGTCTGAAAGAAACATAATCTGTTTATCTCGGGTACAATGAGATGACAGCCAAATGTAAAGATAGAAGGGAGACGCCGGGCCTGCGGACGCCTGCAAGCTACCTCGGGTCTCTCTGGACTGAAGGTTCGCCCCCGTGCTAATGCTGCTGCTGCTGCTCAATACCTGGACCTGTGCAAAAATGCACATAGTGTAGCATCAGCACAACCGACCCCATGTGCTGGTAAGTGCCTAGCCTAACCCCGGCGAAGTAGGGACGAGGCTAGACTGGACCCCACATAAACTTGTGCAATTATAAATATACAACGGAAATAAGTACAAGGCAACTAACAGTATGGGAGGGGAAACATGCTGTGGGGAGATAACAATATTAACATTAAATCCAAAGTAATCAATCTAGGTGCGATTTACAATTTAAGGCGTACAAGAAACTAATACCAACACTAAACACATTTGCATCAATAACTGTTGCGGCGCGCAACCCGACCCTAATACATTTCAACACTGTTGCGGCGTGCAACCCGATCCACAATTAACACTATTGCGGCGTGCAACCCGATCCACAATTATCACTGTTGCGGCGTGCAACCCGATCCACAATTATCACTGTTGCGGCGTGCAACCCGATCCACAATTATCATTGTTGCGGCGTGCAACCCGATCCACAATGCCTACCTCTCAACCTTGCCCAAACAACAGTCACCAATAAAGGGCAAAGGAGTGAACAATGTAATTGGAAGGAAATCCCAACAAGGGTACACAAACAACCAATAACAACCATGCAAGAGTAAATCGTTATTTCTCTTTTTCTTTCATTTTCATATCCTAGTTCTCATTAGCACTCGTGTCAAGCTCTAAGGCATTTCCCATTTCATATGCTCTCACCATTTGTATTTCAGACCGAGTCAATGCTCCACGAAGTTCCACAATCAAAATATCTTTCACAAAGTGTTTACAGCGCATAGAAACCATCAATAAAGCATGGAAGGCATAAAAATATCCAAACAATCATCATATAAGGACTCACGGTCATGCTAGACCCCAATGTATAGGAACTCGTCACCATGCCTATACATCTTACTCGATCATTTAGCAATTAGCAAACAAGACTCGACTCTTATTCCCTCAAGCTAGGGTTAAACCAAACACTTACCTCAACTTCCACGGCCAATACAATCCTCCACAACCTCTTTCCCTCTCGAATTCGGCTCCAACTCGACCAAATCTATGCAATAAGGACTTCATGTTATCAATATGTGCTAGACAAATCAAACCCAATGACTAATTATAGTTTTTTCATCAATTTACCCCAAAAGGTCAAAAATGCCCCCGGGCCCACATGGTCAAAACCCGAGGTTCGAACCAAAACCCGTTTACCCATTCCCCCATGAACTCAAATATGTAAGTTATTTTGGAATCGGACCCCGAATTGAGGTCCAAACCCCCCAAATTTTAGAAAAACCTAGGTTCTACCCTAAATTCCCAAAACCCCATTAAAATCTTTGTTTTGAAGTTGAAATTATATTTAAGGATGTTAAGGAGTAAAGAAAATCGGTTAGAAAACACTTACCAATCGTTTGAAGAAGTGGAATCGTTTGGAAAATCGCCTCTTAGGTTTTGGGTTTTGAAAGAGTGAAAAATGACTGAAAATCCCAACTTTATATACTGTGCTGAAGACTGGCGCGGACCGCACAAAAATGCATCGCGGCCGCGCCGAGGAAGGGAAGAAAATGACTCTCTGAACCTACCCAGCGCGGACCACACTGATTTAGTGCGCGGCCGCGCTGGTTGAATGGACCCAAGACCCACTCTCTGAATCTCCCAGCGCGGACCGCATTGATTCGGTGCGCGACCGCGCTAGTCAACCTAGAATTCACTGGCCCTCTGAACCTAGCCACGCGGACCGTGCAGAAATGCACCGCGGCCGCGCGGCTTTCTGCGCGGACCACGCGGAAATGACCGCGGCCGCGCTGGGGGCCTGCAACCCCTGAACCTACAACCATCTGCTATTTTTAAGCCTAAGACCTCCTGGGACCTACTCAAAACTCACCCGAGCGCTCGGGGCTCCAAATCGAACATACATATAAACTCAAAAACATCCTACGAACTCATCCCTGCGATCAAATCGCCAAAACAACATCGAATTAGGCCTCAAGACCCATGATTCCTTCCAATTTCTATGAAACATCAAATTTACTGCTTCTAGCTCAAAACACGTCAAATGACGTCCAAATCTAACCAAACTTCACAGCAATTGCTTAACTCATATTTAAGACTTGTGCCGGGCGTCGGAACCAAAATACGAGCCCAACAGCACAGTCTTCTAAACAAATAACACTTTCTAATTCCTTAGTTATTTTCAGAAAATAATTTCACGTAAAAAATTCATTCCTCGGACTCGGGACCTCGGAATTTGATTCCGGGCATACGCCTAAGTCCCATATTTTCCTACGGACCCTCCGGGACCGTCAAATCATGGGTCCTCGTCCATTTGCCCAAAACAATGACCGAAGTCAAACTGAATCAATTAAATTTTAAGATTTAACAATTTTTCTCACAAATTTCATTTTTAAACTTTTCCGGCTACGCGCCCGGACTGCGCAGACAACTCGAGGCAACCCCAATGAGGTTTCCAGGGCCTCAGAAGTACAGAGGGAGTAGGAATACAGGTGATGACCCTTTGGGTCGTCACAATAAACTCTGGGATCGAGTGCAGAATGGTGATGTTAATTCATTTGCTATTGACAGTGAAGGTGTGTTACGTCGACATGGTAGATTGTGTATCCCCATGGTAGGTGATGTGAAACAGTTGATTCTCGAAGAGGCTCATAACTCCCGCTACTCTATTCATCCAGGTGCTACTAAAATGTATCAAGACTTGCGTGAATTGTACTGGTGGAAAGGTATGAAGTATGATAATTTGAAACATGTGACTAGTTGCTTAAATTGTCAGCAGGTGAAATATGAACACCAAAAACCAGGCGGCGTGATGCAGAATTTAATTATCCCGGAGTGGAAGTGGGAAATGATTACTATGGAATTTGTAGTTGGGTTGCCACGTACTTTTAGAAAACATGATTCAGTATGGGTGATCGTGGACAGACTCACAAAGTCCGCGCATTTTATACCAGTTCGAGTTACTCACACTGCATAACAGTTATGTGACGACCCGAAGGGGTCATCACCTGTATTCCTACTCCCTCTGTACTTCTGAGGCCCTGGAAACCTCATTTGGGGTTGCCTCGAGTTGTGTGCGCAGTCTGGGCGCGTAGCCGGAAAAGTTTAAATATGAATTTGTGAGAAAAATAATAAATTCTGATGTTTTAATTGATTAAGTTTGACTTCGGTCAACGTTTTGGGCAAACGGACCCGAACTCGTGATTCGACAGTCCCGGAGGGTCCGTAAGAAAATATGAGACTTGGGGGTGCGCCCGGGATCAAATTCCGAGGCCCCGAGTCCGAGGAATGAAGTTTTGTGTGAAATTGTTTTCTGATAATAATTAAAGAATTAGAAAGTATTATTTGTTTAGCAGACAGTGGTGTGGGCTCGTATTTTGGTTCCGACGCCCGGCACGAGTATTAAATATGAGTTAAGCAATTGCTGTGAAGTTTGGTAAGATTTGGACGTCATTTGACGTGTTTTGAGCTGGAAGCAGTAAACTTGATGTTTTATGTAAATTGGAAGGAAATCTTGGGTCTTGAGGCCTAATTTGATGATTATGATGTTGTTTGGGCGATTTGATCGCACGGATGAGTCCGTAGGATGTTTTTGAGCGTATGTGTATGTTCGGTTTGGAGCCCCGAGGGCTCGGGTGAGTTTTGAGTAGGTCCCCGGGAGGTCTTAGGCTAGAAATATCAGTTGATTGCAGGTTCAGGTGTTGCAGGCCCCCAGCACGGCTGCGGTCATTTCCGCGCGGTCCGCGCTGGAAGCCGCGCGGCCGCGGTGCGTTCTTGCGCGGTCCGCGTGGCTAGGTTCAGAGGGCCAGTAAAGTCTAGGACAACCAGCGCGGCCACGCACCAAATCAGTGCGGTCCGTGCTGGGAGATTCAGAGAGCAGGTCTTGGGTCCATTCCACCAGCGCGGCCGCGCACCAAATTAGTGCAGTCCACGCTGGGTAGGTTCAGAGAGTCATTTTCTTCCCTTCCTCGGCGCGGCTGCGGTGCATTTTTGTGCGGTCCGCGCCAGTCTTCAGCACAGTATATAAAGTCGGGATTTTCAGTCATTTTTCACTTTTTCAAAACCCAAAAACATAAGAGGCGATTTTCCAAACGATTCCACTTCCTCAAAACGATTGGTAAGTGTTTTCTAACTGATTTTCTTTACTCCTTAACATCCTTAAACATAATTTCACTTCAAAACAAAGATTTTTAACGGGGAAATTGGGAATTTAGGGTAAAACCTAGGTTTTCTAAAATTTGGGGGTTTTGGACCTCAATTCGGGGTCCGATTCCAAAATAACTTACATATTCGAGTTCATGGGGGAATGGGTAAACGGGTTTTGGTTCGAACCTCGGGTTTTGACCATGTGGGCCCGGGGGCATTTTTGACCTTTGGGGGTAATTTGATGAAAAAGCTATAATTAGTCATTAGGTTTGATTTGTTTAGCACATATTGATATCATGAAGTCCTTATTGCATAGATTTGGTCGATTTGGAGCCGAATTCGAGAGGGAAAGCGGTTGTGGAGGATTGTATTGGCTGTGGAAGTTGAGGTAAGTGTTTGGTTTAACCCTAGCTTGAGGGAATAGGAGTCGAGTCTTGTTTGCTAATTGCTAAATGATCGAGTACGGTGTATAGGCATGGTGACGAGTCCCTATACATTGGGATCTAGCATGACCGTGAGTCCTTATATGTGAGTTGTTTGGATATTGTTATGCCTTCCATGTCATTGATGGCTTCTATACGTGGTAAACATATTGGGAATGATATTGTGATTGTAGAACTTCGTGGAGCATTGGCTCGGTATGAAATACAAATGGTGAGAGCATGTGAAATGAGAAATGCCTTAGAGCTTGACACGAGTGCTAAGGAGAGTTAGGATATAAAAATGAGAGAAAAGGAGAAATAACGATTTACTCTTGCATGGTTGTGTACTCTTGTTGGGATTTCTTTCCAAATACTTGTTTACTCCCTTGCCCTTTATTTGTGACTGTTGCTTGGGCAAGGTTGAGAGGTATACATTATGGATCGGGTTGCACGCCGCAACAATGTTATATGTGGATCGGGTTGCACGCCACAACAGTTATAATTGTGGATCGGGTTGCACGCCGCAACAATGTTATATGTGGATCGGGTTGCACGCCGCAACAATTATAATTGTGGATCGGGTTGCACGCCGCAATAGTTATAATTGTGGATCGGGTTGCACGCCGCAACAGTTATTGATGCAAATGTGTTTAATGTCGGTATTAGTTTCTTGTTCGCTTTAAATTGTAAGCTGCACCTAGATTGATTACTTCGAATTTACTGTTACTGTTGTTATCTCTCCAAAACATGTTTCCCCCTCCCATATTTCTAGTTGTTTGGTATCTTGTTTCCGTTGTATATTTATAACTGCACAGGTTTATGTGGTGTCCAGTCTAGCCTCGTCACTACTTTGTCGGGGTTAGGCTAGACACTTACCAGCACATGGGGTCGGTTGTGCTGATGTTACACTCTGTGCATTTTTGCACAGGTCCAGGTATTGAGCAACAGCTGCAGCATTAGCACGGGGGCGCACCTTCAGTCCAGAGAGACCCGAGGTAGCTTGCAGGCGTCCGCAGGCCTGGCGTCTCTTCTTTATGCTCTCTTTTAGACTGTTGCCTCCTTGTCTCGAGGCAGACAGCTCCTATGTTTCTTTCAGACCTTTGTATTTAGTATATTCTTAGTGGTTCGTGAGTGATGTGACACCAAATCTTGGGTAGAGGCTTTTATTAACTGTTCCGCGTTTGATTCAGATTTGTAAATCAGACTTCCGCTATTATTCTTAGTAAATTTCATGTTCTATATTGATGCTATAAATTGTTAAATTAATTGTTTAGTGATAAAAAGGTAAATAAGTTGGCTTGCCTAGCTACCACGAGTAGGCACCATCACGATCTCGATGGTGGGAAATCCGGGTCGTGACAAGTTAGCAGATATTTACCTCCGTGAAATTGTTCGACTTCATGGTGTGCCTATTTCTATAATATCGGATCGGGGTGCACAGTTTACTGCTGAGTTTTGGAAGTCTTTTCAGAAGTCATTGGGTTCTCAGGTTGAATTGAGCACAGCTTTCCATCCACAGACGGACGGACATTCCGAGCGGGTTATTCAGATCTTGGAAGACATGCTTAGAGCTTGTGCAATTGATTTTGGTGGTCATTGGGACGATCAGTTGCTGTTGGCAGAGTTTGCTTATAATAACAGCTATCAGTCGAGTATACAAATGGCGCCGTTTGAAGCTCTATATGGTCATAAATGTCGTTCACCAGTTGGATGGTTTGAGCCTGGTGAAGCACAGTTATTGGGTCCGGATTTGGTTCAGCAAGCTTTGGAGAAAGTTGCATTGATACGTGAACGACTTCCGACAGTTCAAAGTAGACAAAAATCCTACGCAGATAAGAGAGTTCGTGATTTGGAGTTCATGACAGGAGAAAAAGTCTTTTTGAAGGTGTCCCCTATGAAAGGAGTCATGAGATTTGAGCGCAAAGGTAAGCTAAGTCCGAGGTATATTGGTCCGTATGAGATTTTAGATCGAATCGGGTCGGTGGCGTATAAACTTGCCCTGCCTCCGAGGTTGTCTGCGGTTCATCCCGTATTTCATGTGTCTATGCTTAGACGATATGTTCGTGATGATAGTCATAAGATTCATCCAGAGGATGTGGAGCTTAATGAGAACTTAACTTATGGAGAAGGTCCGATATCTATTCTTGATAGGCAAATGCGGAAATTGAGGTCGAAAAATATTGCTTCAGTGAAAGTATTATGGCGTAACCATCCCACAGAGGAAGCAGCGTACAGACATGCGAAGCAGGTACCCCCAGTTGTTTGAGATATCAGGTACACTTCCTATCTCGTTCGAGGACGAACGCTTGTTTAAGTGGGGGAGAATGTAATAATCCGAAATATTTTATACACTTATTATTAGGAGATTGGAGAACTAATTTAATTTGTAAATATTGTGGTCAATTATTAAGTTGTGGAAGGAAATTTTGTTACTATATGAGATCGGTTACTATTAAGTGGCTAGTGGTTAACTTTTAAACTATGCTTATATAGTTAACTTTGGCTAATTATTAAATAAGGAGTAGGCCAAGCCCATTCTTTTGTGGCTGCTATATTTTAATAACCTAGGGATTAGAGAAAAAAAACTAATTAATACTAAACAAAGAGTACTGGGTTACTGAAGGCGCAACAGAGAGCTATTGTGAAGATATCCTATAATTTTGTTAAATTCCAGGTATGACTACCAATTTTCCATGCATTTATATTAAGGTATAAGGATGAAATATTCTGTACATCAATTTTTTTTGCTATACAGTTTCGGTAAAATGGTCTTTTACGTAGGAAGCATAATGATAGCCATTAACTTGTGTAATAATGAGGGGAGTAAAGTTATGATGATGTTGATTGAGAATTTGAAAGGATGAGGGATGAGATTGAAAAAGGAACGAAGTCACTGCTTTTGGAAATCTGTTTGTAAAGTAGTATGAAATTACTACTTAGAATTCTTACTACTGTATTTAATAATGGAATTTAGGAGATATAATGTCCAATAATTCAAGGTAATAATTGGATAATAATTATTCATGGGGTAACCATATCATAATGGTTAGATTTAAATATCTTGGTGTAAGGCACAGTGACACTATTTCGGCTATTTGGTTGATATTTGACTGTGTACTAGTTTTTGTTAATTGGACCGGGGGTTGATCTTGAGTTTTACTTGTCCTAAGATTATGAAATTTTTTACCTAAATTAATTAGGACGTGTTATTTAATATTTTGGATAGATTGAGGCCACTGGAGGCCATTTGGTTGGTTTTCTAGACGTTGTAAGGTTGGGGAACTTCCCGTTAGCGAGGTAAGTGAGACTTTAAGCTTTGATACTTGCTTTTCTAAAACCCGTTTTGAAAGTGTATTTTCTCTGCCTGGTCCATGTGTTGGGACAAGCGTGCGCTTGGCAGAGTCGGTGGTCTTAGACTAGCCGCAAATATATTATTTTATGAAAAAAATATATTTTATAAGTTGTTTGATAGTTTGATACGGCTGTGCGCCATGATGTTGAGTTTGATAAGGTTGTGCACCATGATATTGAGTTTGATACGGCTGTGCGCCATGATATTGAGTGTGATACGGCTGTGCCCATGATATTGAGTTTAATACGGCTGTGCGCCATGATATTGAGTGTGATACGGCTGTGCGCCATGATATTGAGTTTGATACGGCTGTGCACCATGATGTTGAGTTTGATACGGCTGTGCGCCATGATGCTGAGTTTGAGCATTGTGTATGCTCTGTTACATATTTGAGGCATTGTGGTGCCGTTGTGGACTCCTGGTGTGTTGGTAAATTTCTTTCACTACAAATATGATAAGTCCTTAGTGGGTATCCTTGTTGGTTAATTCTTAATAACTCTGTTGATACACATATATTGAGTTATTGTATAATTATCATATTTACTATATCATTCGTGTTGTAGTGTGTTTTGTATTTTCTAACACTTGTTCCAGAGGTATTTAAAGTGGCGGGTCGAGGATCTTACTGGGTTTATATTTACGTATAACTCACTCCTTACCTGCATCTCTATGCAGATACTGTTGCGGGAGATAGAGCTAGTGGCTGACGAGTTTGTTCGAGTGGATCCTATTGCTGAGGTGAGCCACCGCATTGTTCGTGGAGGCTTTCGTTTCAGACTTGCTTAGTTCGTGTTAGTTATTTTTTTCCTTTTTCTTTGGGGTTTGCATACCCGTCAATGAAACTCATATTACTTTGTTAGATGCTTGCTCCATGGTCTTAGTGTGGGATTTGGGCTAGCGTTTTATTATTTCAGTGATTGTTGGTTTTTCTATCAATTGACTAAGGTATTAAGCGATAATCATGACCTCTTTAATTATTAATAATACTTTAGGCCTGCACTTTTTCTCTCAGTGTTCGTGTAAATGGTTAAACATTAAAGAAAGGGGTTCGCCTGGCAGGTGGTGTTAGCTGGGTGCCAGTCACGTCTAGGAGGTTGTTTGGGACGTTACATTGTGACAGATTTGTGACGGAATAGCTGGCGTCTCATAATCTTGAGTCGCAAATCAATTTTGACGGATTTACTTTCCGTCACAAATTCTTGTGACAGAATTGGGATGGATTATCTGTCACTGCATTTGGAGCTCCATTGTGTCTGATTCTGTCACAGTTGTTGACTGATTTGTTACGACTATGTCCGTCATTAAGTTTGTGACAGAATTTTTTCTGTGACAAATTTTATTTTTCTCACCACCCCATTCTTGACAGAAAGTTCCGTCACAAAATATATTTGTCACGGCAAATTTTCCATCGCTAATTTAACGATTGGTTAAATAGTTGTGACAAATTAAATTCGTCAAAAATTTAACTTTTAGACATTCACATCAAATAAATAATAAATACATTCAATAAGCTATAACCATAACCTAATTAACCATGACAACCAAAATATAACAAAAATAACTTCAATATATTATCCAAAAGTTTGAAGTTAAAACATACAAACTTCACATGTTCAGTTAATAAAGATGCAGGCATATCTCACCTCTTCTTTGCTGACGACCTAACCCTCATGTCTAGACTTAATGAAAAATCCTGCAAAACAATAAAGAACAGTCTTTCCTATTTTTGCAAGTTGTCTGGGCAGAACATTAACACATAAAAATCAAAAATTTTGGTCTCCAGGAACTATCACCCCAATACTGCCCAGGAGATTGCCTCCTATTTCAACATCAAAATAGACAAGTCTTTTGGGAAATACCTGGGCTACCCAATCCTCCCCACCCCAAAGGACTACCAATACATCATTGACAATATGCATAGGAAGCTTTCATCCTGGAAAGGGAAGTTTCTCAATATCGCTAGAAGAACTACTCTAGCAATTTCTACCCTGAATGCTATCCCAAGCCATGCCATGCATTATACACTCCTCCCAAATAAAACTCTAAAGCAAATTGATCGTATTTAAAGAAACTTTATTTGGGGTACAAATAGCGACTCAAAAAAAACCCACTACATTAATTGGCAGAATATTACCAAACTAAAAGAGGAGGGAGGCCTTGGCCTCCATACTGCTATTAACAAAAACCTAAATTCTCTCTCTAATCTTGCATGGAGGCTCATTACCAATCCAACTGCCCCATGGTCAAGCACCATCATCCATAAATATGCCAAAAGCAACCCAAGAAAAAACTCCTCCTTTGTATGGAAAAGCATTCTCAAAGGATGGTCCACTTGCTCCAAAGGAATAACATGGTTACCAAGTAGTAATTCAAGTCTCAACATTTGGACCTCCTCCTGGATTCCCAACTGCACATCCCTCCGACAATGTCTTTAGGGACCTCTCACTCATCAGGAAAGTAACATGACCATTAAAGATATCATTGTCAACAATCAATGGAACTTATCTAATCTTTCCTTCAATATCCCAAAAGAAATTTCAAACAACATAAACAAGATTCCATTTCCCCTTAATAAAACCCAAGACACACCCGTTTGGTCCCTATCTCCTAGTGGAAGCTTCACCTCCAAGTCATGTGCCAAACTCCTCCAGGAAAATCAATGCCCTCGTCTGGACTTTATATGGATTTGGGAACTCAAATGCCCAAATAAAATAAAATACTTCTTGTGGCAATGTCTACACAACAGAATTCCTTGCCGACAATACCTCCAACACATTGGCATCAACATAGATAAGAATTGTGCCATGTGCCATACTGATGAGGAATCCCCACGGCACATCTTCCTCACCTGCACAACTGACCAAAGGCTATGGGCACAATTAGGCTTAATCACTATCCATAACTCCAATGAGCATTGGTTGTCTTTTCTCAAAAACCAATCCCCAAAATTCACCAATACTTTCATTGACTGGCAACAACTCCTTCCATTCGTGGTATGGGGAATTTGGTTAAATAGAAACAACAACAACATAAACAATACAAATTTCTCCCCGTCACTCAAAACCATTGTACATCATGCCATGGAATTCCACTTCATGACCTCTCACAGTAACCCTATTACTCAAAAAATGACCATTGACATCAAATGGCATCCCCCTCAAAAGGGGTGGTACAAACTCAACGTTGATGGTGCTCATGATAACCTCAAAAGTGGCATAGGTGGAGTCTTCCGAAGTTGCAGTGGAAAGTGGATTATTGGCTTCCAAAAGAAAACCAATGCCATATGTCCTCTACACGCTGAATTACAGTCACTCCAGGAAGGCCTCAAATTAGCTAACAGATTCATGCTGTTTCCATTAGAAATTGAAACAGATTCAACAGACGTCATCAAAGCCATTGAAAATGGCCATGCTACTCTAAATAACGTAATCTTTTTTTGCAGGTCATTAATGCTCCAGCTGAAGGACCTAGTACTGAGGCATAACTTCAGAGAAGGCAATAGGGTGGCGGATGCACTAGCAAAAGATGCAAAAAACGAGGACGACATCAAAAATATGCATGAAGAAGTTAAAGTATTAGTGTCACCACCAGTTTTTGTAGAAAAAACGCTTGCAAATGATATGAGTGGGGATCCTATTTTCTCTAAAAATGTATCTAGTAGTATCTGTAATATGCTATTTTGGCTAGGAAATCAAAACATTATGAAGAAAGGGCCATCTGATCCTTCACTCTTCGCATTAAGCGAAGAACAATGTAATATGCCAAACGCAGCTTAGTACATATATATAATATCCTGTTTTAACGTTCAAAAAAAAAAAAAAAAAGTCTGCCAATATTGAACGCTAATCGGCCAGTAACAAAAGTAGCAATATTCAACAGTTAAGCACTAGTTAATCCCCTCTTAGAAGGACAAACATGATCACCAGATGGCCGGGGTGATAAGCCCATCTTGCCCATCATGCTCTTTCCATTGCTCCTCCAAAGAACGAAGCCGATCTTCACTTTGTTGACTCAAACGTGAAACCACCTGAGCAACGCGTTGCTGCACCTCTTGCTCGACGCGTTGCTGCACCTCTTGCTCGACACATTGCTGAAGAATCCTCTCTTGAGTTTCTCTCATACGCAACACCTCCTCCTCAAGAACTTTAATGCGTTCTTCGGCAACATGATCTGGCACAGCATATAAAGTGCGTGTAGTGGCAGAGTTGGAGTCTAGATATAAAGTCAAAGCTTGTGATCCCAAACCATACACGCGTCGTTTCTTCTCTCCACCCACAACCTCAAAATATAGACGATTCACATCAACTTCCTGTGAATCATCTGATGAGTTTGAATTAGCAGCAGCCATCGCAACCTCCATTTTTTCCTACATTGATAAATTCCCAGAATAAATTCTTTTAACTTAAAGTAATCTCATAAACTTATTACATTTCTAATAAGTGTTCAGATATGACTTTGAGATCTTTTAGCTATGAAATCTGATGAGTTTTTCTTAAACAAAAGTCACATAGGTAATCCAATATGGTTTTAATAACTTAGTCTTTTTTGGCACAGTCAATTCTACCTGCAAGTGATCAAGGAGGAACATTCTCTTAAAAGCCAAACTATTTCTTCTTAATGTTGTAGTTTCTATATTTGCTCTCACATTTTGCTAACTAAAATGAATGGGGCAAGAACAGATTTATTTAAAATGAACAGAGCATTCACACCAAATTCATATAGTAAAATGAAATCAAGGTAACCAATAAGACATCATCTGGTAAACCAACTCACTATACAAACTCACAAAATGAAGATACAGCAAAAACCATTCTCAGTAGCGCAATTGACCTTGAAAAATTCTAGAATTCAACTTATTGTTTAAGGGGTTCGAAGCAGAAGTTATTCTACGTATTTTGAGTCTAGTTTACTTAAAGTTGAATGTTCTGTTATATTATAGGATAATTACATATCATTTTTTATAATTTATCAGATACAGTAAGTACACATCTTTTAGTTGCTATTGAAGATCAATATTCTGAATGGGAATTAATGACCATGAAGTTATCAACCAGATGTGCATAAGTTGGTAGTTGATCCAATAGAGACATCTGGAGTGCTAGGAGTACTCGGAGTACCAAGAGTGGCAGGAACCGATGATGTCGAATCACTCATTCTTAACTAAATGCACTTGAAAATCAAATTTACCAAAAAGATCAGCAGTGGGACACCAGAATCAGCACTAATCAAATCAAAGAAAGTTCCAATTCATTAGCATATTATGCAATATGTAACATTTATAAGTCATTCACATAGAGTTCGGTAGCAGATTTGAATATACCCAAAAAAATTAGCATACAAGCAGTGATATGCCTTAACAACAACAAAAATCATTATAAGATCAAGCAACTAGTTTTTAAATTTCGGTTCATTTGTCGATACATAACAAAGATGTACAAAACAAATTGCAAAATATAAGTAAAGGAAATCAAAAACTACCCAAATTTCTATAGTAATACTAATTTAACTTACTGCCAACTTCATAAAATAGTTCATTCCACATCACATGTCCTAACTTTTTGGTACTATAAAAGCTATCTGTCATTATATTATCGATCGGCATCAATTCCATAAAAATTGACATAAGTCATCATAACACCTCTCGAAAAAATGATGTTCTGCCTTTAGATTCAACAATCGAGCAACGACAGACAATTGTGAATGCCAATGGGGGTTTCCTTTCCAAATTTCCATATAGTGTTATCCTAGGAGATAGGAGTCCCCCCTCTCCTTTTTTTATATTTGTATTTTTCACATTTTCTTACCCACAGATGACTTAAAAATTAAAGGTAAAATAACATATATGAGTCTTTTAAACTATTAATACAACACCATTGTATTCTTGAAGAGGAAGGTGATAACACAAAGGTTGGGAGATCCAAGAACTTGAAGAAAATAAGTTGATGAAATGCGGAAGTAGTAAAGAAATGCAAGCGGAGCAAGAAAAATAAACTAGATATGTCGAAATTCGAGGAAAGGTCCAAGAACCCCGAGATTATGTTAATCTAGATTTTGACAAGATCCTAATGACAACAAGTTGGTTATGAAACCAATTGCCTTCACTAGAGATAAGCTAATCAAGAACTAGATTCGGATCTTGACTTCTAGTTTGAATAACTTACGACAACAACTAGTAAAAGAAACTAGTCGCCTTCGAAGAATATCAAAAGAAACCAAAGATATCACAAGAAAGAAAATTATCTTACTACCTTAAGCTATGAACTAGTTAGGGTTGCAAGATAAATCTTCAAAGTAAAGTTCACAAAGGTTCAAAAGAACTCACAATAATAATATTAATCTTCAATGATCTTCTACAATGGAAGACAAGCACCCCTTTATATAGTAGTAAAGAAGGAGCTAGTCAAGACTTCAATAAATGAGAATTATATTCCCTAGAAGCATAGAAGACTACCCACACTAAGACCAATGTAGTCAACATACATATAGGCCAATGCAAGTCAACATAGATTAAAACAACTATTAAATATATATTCTAGAAACTATTTTTGGGCTTATTTGGGCTGCTGAAAATTCCTCTCTTTTGGGGCATATTTGGGCCTCATTCCATCTCCTCTTGGACTTTAATTTTGGCCTCAAAATAGTTGTAAGACTTGGCCCAAAGATCCTCCTTGTGCTGGAGCTCTTCTTCTATTATAAAACACTTTTTAATTGCCAATTGAAGCCCATTAAGCTTGTCTTGAAATTTCTTTGTTTGAGACCTTGTCATGGGCCTTCTTGGAGCTTCCAGAGCTTCATCCTTCTCCTTTAATGATGTTGAGCTGCCATGAATGCTATCATTCCCCTCTTCTTGAAGAGAATTCGCCCTCGAATTCGAGCCTGCATCAAACAAGGAAAGATCAGAAACATTGAAGGTAGCACTAACTTGATATTCACTAGGAAGGTCAAGTTTGTAAGCATTGTCTCCAATCCTTTCAAGGACTTCAAATGGCCCATCTCCTCTTGGATCTAATTTGGATCTTCGTTTGGCAGGAAATCTTTCCTTCCTAAAATGCACCCAAACTAAATCTCCAGGTTTAAAAATGACAGATTTTCGCCCCTTATTTCTTCTTAAGGCAGTTTGTTCATTCTTCCGTTCAATTGCAAGCCTTGTATGTTCATGAATCTTCTTCATCATTTCAGCCTTATTTCTACCATCAAGATTGACAATGTCATTAGTAGGCAAAGGTAACAAATCAAGGGGAGTGAGGGGATTGAATCCATAAACAACTTCAAAAGGAGACTTACCAGTAGAAGAGTGGATAGTTCTATTATAGGCAAACTCTACCATGGGCAAATGTTCTTCCCAAGAAGTTAATTTTCCTTTTAAAACAGCTCTCAACATATTCCCTAAGGTCCTATTAACTACTTCAGTTTGCCCATCAGTTTGTGGGTGACAAGATGTAGAAAATAGCAATTTAGTTCCCAACTTCGCCCAAAGAACTCTCCAAAAGTGACTTAAAAATTTAGCATCCCTATCACTAACGATAGTTTTAGGTATGCCATGTAATTTAACCACTTCCTTCACAAATAAATCAGCTACATGTAACGCATCATTAGTCTTCAAGCATGGAATAAAACGAGCCATTTTTGAAAACCTATCTACCACCACAAATATACTATCCTTACCATACTTAGTTCTAGGAAGTCCTAACACAAAATCCATAGAAATATCAATCCAAGGAGAAGTAGGGACAGGTAAAGGAGTATAAAGGCCATGTGGTAACACTTTTGATTTGGCTTGTTTACATTCAAGACATTGAGAGCACACTTTTTCAACATCCTTTCGCATGCCAGGCCAAAAAAAATGTTCAGCAAGTATATCCAAAGTTTTGGGCACTCCAAAGTGTCCCATGAGTCCACCACAATGTGCTTCCCTAACAAACAATTCACGCAAAGAGCAATTAGGAATACACAATTTATTTTCCTTAAAAAGGAACCCATCTTGAAGATTGAACCTCTCATAAGGACCCAACTTACATTCTGCAAAAGCCTTGCCAAAATCAGAATCATTAGAATAAAGTTCCTTGATTTGATCAAAACCCATCAATTTAGAAGTAAGAGAAGAAACCAAGACATACCTTCTTGAAAGTGCATCAGCAACCACATTCTCTTTTCCTTGCTTGTAAGCAATCACATATGGGAAAGTTTCAATGAATTCAACCCATTTTGCATGGCGCCGATTAAGCTTACCTTGGCTTTTCAAATATCTCAAGGATTCATGATCAGTCTTAACCACAAACTCTCTTGGCCACAAATAATGTTGCCATGTAGCTAAAGCCCTTACCAAAGCATATAGCTCTTTGTCATAAGTTGAGTAGTTCAGTGTAGTTCCACTCAGCTTTTCACTAAAGTATGCAATGGGCTTCGAGTCTTGCATCAAAACAGCACCTATTCCTTTTCCAGAGGCATCACATTCAACCTCAAAAGATTTAGAAAAATCGGGTAATTGCAAAAGAGGAGCAGAACACAATTTTTCTTTCAACAAGTTAAAAGCATCATCTTGTTCTTTTCCCCATGAAAAACCCTTATCCTTCTTAACAACTTCAGTTAAAGGAGCAGCAATGGTGCTAAAGTCTCGCACGAATCTCCTATAAAAACTAGCAAGCCCGTGAAAACTCCTAACTTCAGTTACACTGTTAGGTTTAGGCCACTCTTTAATTGCCTTGATTTTCTCTTCATCAACTTCAACTCCCTTAGAACTAACCACAAAACCCAAGAATACCACACGATCCACACAAAAAGTACACTTTTTAAGATTAGCAAACAAGTGTTGCTTTCTGAGAACTTCAAAAACTTGTTTTAAGTGTTCCACATGCTCATCTAGATTTTTAGAATAAATCAAGATATCATCAAAATAAACTACCACAAATTTCCCATGAAAATCCTTAAAAATATGATTCATCAATCTCATGAAAGTGCTGGGTGCATTAGTCAAGCCAAAAGGCATAACTAACCACTCATAAAGCCCATATTTGGTCTTAAAAGCAGTTTTCCATTCATCTCCAGGATTCATTCGAATCTGATGGTAACCACTTTTTAGATCAATTTTAGAAAAGATTTTGGATCCATGCAATTGATCCAACATGTCATCAAGACGAGGAATAGGATGACGATACTTTACCGTTATCTTGTTGATTGCTCTACAATCCACGCACATCCTCCAAGTTCCATCCTTTTTGGGTACTAATAGGACGGGAACAGAGCAAGGGCTCATGCTTTCTCTCACAAAACCTTTCTCAAGCAACTCCTCAACTTGCCTTTGAAGCTCTTTTGTCTCTTCTGGATTACTCCTATAAGCAGGCCTATTTGGAATTTGTGCTCCAGGCACAAAGTCAATTTGGTGCTCAATGCCACGCAAAGGTGGTAGACCTTTAGGGATATCCTCAGAAAGATATCATCAAAATCCTGCAAAAGAGAAGAAACACTACTTGGCAAAGAAGAAGTTAGTGATTCAGAATTAATCAAAACTTCTTTATAAGTAAGTTGTATAATGGGCAACCCCTCTTTCCTTGCATTCAAACACTCTTTGGCTTTTATGTACAAACTCTCCTTTTTCTTTTTCTCTGCCTCTTTCCGCTCACCAAAACTTTCCTTTTTATTACTCAAACCCTTTTTTACCACTTTGCCCAAGTTGCTGCCCTCTCTCTCTCTCTCTCTCTAGGCCATCTCTCTTTTTTTCTACCTCTTGGCCTTCTTTCTTTTCTTTTCCCTCAAGCTCATTTTTTTTTCCTCCCCTTTGTTTTCCCATTATTTCTCTCCATCTCTTTTGATCCTCAAACACTTGAGAAGGACTTAAAGGTGCAAGAGTATACTTCTTGCCATTAATCTCAAGAGAATATCTATTCTTTCTTCCATCATGAAAAACATTCCTATCATATTGCCACGGACGACCTAACAAGATGTGACAAGCTTGCATAGGAACCACATCACAAAGAACATCATCCACATACCTACCAACATTGAAGGAAATCATGCATTGTTTGTTGATTTTCAGTTCACCACTATCATTCAACTATTGGAGTCTATAGTGCTTAGGGTGTTTCATGCATGCAAGTTCTAACATGTTCACCAAGTGTGAACTCACCACATTAGCACAACTACCACTATCAATAATCATAGAACAAGTTTTCCCCTTTATTCCACACCTAGTATGAAATATATTTTCTCTTTGTTCTTCACTACTGATTCCTAAATTAATAGTCATAATCCTCCTAACTACCCCAACCAAACCATCATTGAAAGGTAACTCTACATCATCTTCACTCACACCTTCCTCTTCTTCCTCTTCCTCACTTTTTTCTCCTTCATATTCTCCATCTATAGTCCTCCTAATTACCCCAACCAAACCATCATTAGGAAGTTCTACATCATCTTCACTTACTCCTCTCTCTTCTTCCTCACTTTTTTCACTCTCATATCCTCCATTTTCTCTCAACAGAATATTTCTTCTATTTGGACATTCATGCATAATATGGCCTCTTCCATGACATTTATGACATTAAATGGAACTAGAAGGTTTAGAGGATCTAGAATTGAAAGCTTTACTTCCCTCTTTCACATCAACTTTACCTTTCCCCTTGTCTTCTTGAGATCTAGAAATCACTTCTTGTTTTGGCCATGGCTTCTTGGAATTGGTGTTTGGCCAACTTCTCCATGAGCTAGCTTGCTGCCTTCTTTTATTTTGCTTTTCTATTTTTACAGCCAAATCTACTAATTCATCTATAGTTACATATTGTTGTATCTCTACTACATCAGCTATTTCTCTATTTAAACCATTAAGAAATCTAGCCATAGTGACCTCTTCTTCTTCCATACAATTAGCTTGGATCATAGCCATATCCATAGATTTAAAGTATTCATCAACAGTCATGGTTCCTTGCTTCAAGGTTTGAAGATGCAGTTGTAGGTCTCTTTGAAAGTGGGAAGGCACAAACCTCTTCCTCATGACTGCTCTCCGAACCGTGCGGGAAGGTTTCCCATCACACAGCTCACCAACTTGATCTTCCGCGGGAACCGTATGTCCGAACAGGCCTGGAAAAAAAGGTAAGGTCTCGCTTTCCTTTGCCACTCAAGTGTACGGCATCTGCCCATGGTTCTAAAGATTCAATCTCAAAGCGGTACTAATTTTCATCTCGGTCCATGTAGCAATGGGTGGTTCTCCATCTTGTTGTCTGTCTCTTGTAAGCTTTTTCCACCAAATAGAAGCATAATCAGAAAATTCAACAACAGCAAGCTTAACCTTCTTACCTTCAGAGTAGTGGTGACAGTCAAAGATGGCCTCAACTTTCCGCTCCCAGTCAAGGTACAAGTCTGGGTCTCTTGTGCCCTTGAAAGATGTCATCTTCATTTTTATGCTGCTAATATTATCATCTTCTACTCTACCTCGTTGTCCCCTCCTATCTTTTCCCACCCTATCTAGATTTACATCAAGATCATCAACAAAATCATCTATAGGGTTTTCTTGATTTACAATGGGGGCATGGGGTACATTTCTTCTATTAAGAGGCCTAGGATTATTTCGAGGTTGTACATCAGGTTGATTTCCCCTCCTAAGTGCAGCTATTGTCTCATTTTGTTCGGCAATAGTATCCCTTATCTCTTGGAATTGCAAGTTCATCTCTCGAATTGTTGATGCATAGCTTGTAGAGTGAAATCATTTCTTGCTCGGATTTCGGCTTCTTGGAGAGCCCTCTGTTCATCATCACTAGCACCTGTATGAGACATCTTTTTAAAATAATAATAATAATAGTTATCACTCAAACTTTGGCTCTTTCCCTCAATTGTTCTCACTCACTCTTTTCTTTTTCCTCTCAATTAACCTTTGGAAAATACCTTGTAGATTTATAATTAAACCCAACTCGTATCAAAGCCCTTAGTAGTAAAACAACGAAATTTGGGGCACTAAAGAAAGTGAAGAATCAATCCTAGAAAGAGTAGGATTTAGTTGAAACAAACCTCGAACAAAGAAAAGGATTTTTTTTTTTTTGAACAAGATCAAAGTATTAGGATCTCCTCTTCTTGTTTCCTTCCTTGATTTTGGAAACAAACACAAATAAAAATCTGATTTCTTGAAAAGCAAATATGTTTCTCCTTTTTTTTCGTTTTTTTTTTTGCTCCTTTGTTCAAGAAATCCCCAAGATTTATCAAGAACGGAATCTTGATACAACCGCTCTGATACCACTTGATAACACAAAGGTTGGGAGATCCAAGAACTTGAAAAAAATAAGTTGATGAAATGCGAAAGTAGTAAAGAAATGCAAGCGGAGCAAGAAAAATAAACTAGATATGTCGAAATTCGAGGAAAGGTCCAAGAACCCCGAGATTATGTTAATCTAGATTTTGACAAGATCCTAATGACAACAAGTTGGTTATGAAACCAATTGCCTTCACTAGAGATAAGCTAATCAAGAACTTGATTCGGATCTTGACTTCTAGTTTGAATAACTTACGACAACAACTAGTAAAAGAAACTAGTCGCCTTCGAAGAATATCAAAAGAAACCAAAGATATCACAAGAAAGAAAATTATCTTACTACCTTAAGCTATGAACTAGTTAGGGTTGCAAGATAAATCTTCAAAGTAAAGTTCACAAAGGTTCAAAAGAACTCACAATAATAATATTAATCTTCAATGATCTTCTACAATGGAAGACAAGCACCCCTTTATATAGTAGTAAAGAAGGAGCTAGTCAAGACTTCAATAAATGAGAATTATATTCCCTAGAAGCATAGAAGACTACCCACACTAAGACCAATGTAGTCAACATACATATAGGCCAATGCAAGTCAACATAGATTAAAACAACTATTAAATATATATTCTAGAAACTATTTTTGGGCTTATTTGGGCTGCTGAAAATTCCTCTCTTTTGGGGCATATTTGGACCTCATTCCATCTCCTCTTGGACTTTAATTTTGGCCTCAAAATAGTTGTAAGACTTGGCCCAAAGATCCTCCTTGTGCTGGAGCTCTTCTTCTATTATAAAACACTTTTTAATTGCCAATTGAAGTCCATTAAGCTTGTCTTGAAATTTCTTTGTTTGAGACCTTGTCATGGGCCTTCTTGGAGCTTCCGGAGCTTCATCCTTCTCCTTTAATGATGTTGAGCTGCCATGAATGCTATCAGAAGGGCAACACAATATCTCATTTTAAGACTCAGAAAAATTAAATTAATTACATACATCACTTCTGCATGGTCGATCCAAACAACTAAAGAGAACTTCTAATAGAGTTCTTTATTTGTATACACACCGGAAATTACAAATTAAAAAACCTTCCATATCTCAAAACTCAAATAACGAAATAAAATAAACTATCTTTAAAAGATCACATATCAGTAAAAATTCAAATGTTCATTTTATTTTACTAGTAGAGAAACTAACTCATTTGAGTCTTTCACTTCGCGATTTCTCTATTCTAGAATATATGATAAAGACCCACTAAGATATTTTCACAAATTTGAAGTATTCAGTGATGGGTCAACGATTATATTCACTTCAAGATACCACTTTGTTCAAGCAAACTACTGAGAATTTCGAAAACTATAGAGTAGAAAAGAACCATAAATCTGTCTAAATGCTTCGGCATTTATGACCAAATATATTAAAAAAGAGCAAATCAAAGTAAAAGAGGAGATACCAACAACAATAGCATATCGTTGAGAAACTGGGATGCTGCCTCAATAAATGGTGCCTCACAACCTTGAGGTAATCGCTTTACCTGACCACAAAATACATCATATGAAATTTAATTTTACAACCAAAACAAAACAAAAAAAAGAAAATAAAAGAAAAAATGAGAGTGAAAGAGGAGATACTTACAAGGATAAAGCAATTGACAGAACACCAAAATACAGAGAAATCGAAGCTTGTTGGTTAAAGAATACTGGTTGAATGTAGTCTACTAATGGTGGTATAGAAGGGTTTTGTGAAAGGAGGTTCTCAGTGGTGATTTCATTTTGGGGGAAAACAAAATAGGTCTTTGGACCAAAAGAATTTTGATATGGGCGGTAAAGTAAAGTAAGGTGGGAAAAGTAAAAGTTAGTCCCAAATTTTCTAAAAATGTGACAGACACATGGGGTCCCACATTTTTGTGACGGATTAATCGACGGTCACAAATTTAAGATGCATTTGGGCATCACAAAAAAAAAATCTATTAACTATATATATTTTTTAATAATATTTGTGACGGAATTTGGCCACACTAATTGCCGCCAAAATTTAGTGACTGATTATTTTTGTCACAAAATCTTTCCGGCTAAATTCTGTTACGAATCCGTCACAAATCCGTCATAAATGGAATATATGTTAAAGAAATTATTGTTTCCTTAAATTTTCGGCTATGTAAGGGTGATCCATCACAACTCCGTCACAAATTTGTGATGGACCTATCGGTCACAAAATTTCCGTTACAATTTTAACTTTTTTTTGTAGTGCGTTTGGTGTTACCGTATGCTAACATTGGCAACCTTCTCACTTAAGTTGGTAACCTTCTCGCTTATGTCATAAAGCATAGAAACAACATCATGCATCGGAGTCTCACTCCGTGGATCACAATTAGGAGTAGAAGTTTGTCCGTACTCCATGATACCTACAAAATGAGCAAACAAGTTAGTAGTAAAAGTCCTCACAAACTCACTTGATGTCGCTCAACCCCACTTTGCACCAATTGGCTCTTGCGTGCTCAAAGTCCTATTCGCTCTTGCTTTTTCCCGCTCAAGTAGTGAATGTCAAAATTGCTAGCAAACTTAAGTTCCAAGGTTTCACAACAAGTTCCAACCGTCTTCGGGGTGGAGTGGAAGTTGTGTATTCACAAGGACGGACAATTAAAAGCAAACGGACTTGAACCAAGCAATTCACAACGAAATTAAAAGACAAAAGCACGAAACAATTGGCACGAAAGAAAGTTAAGCACACAAAGAAACTAGAATTAAACTCAATATGAACTAATATCAAGTTAATCTAGTTGAGAGTTTAGTTTACCACAAATTGGAAAGAAAGAAAAGAAAAGAAACAACAAAACTAGACATTTTTTCGAACTTTGGTCATATTCGCAAAAAAAATTGGACATTTTGTAAAAGTGGTCAGATTTTGCAAAAACTGGCCACATCTGTAAAGCTGGACAGATCTGCAAACTTAAACTTGCAATTCCGAGAAAACTTACTTCCACGCTTCAATTTCTAGAACCAAATCAATGATGTACAGGAAGTTTTCTGGATACACTTCCGGAATTGAACTTGCTCAAACTGAAGCTTTACTGAGCTGTAGCTATTCCTCTGTCAATTATTTTGTACTCAGTTTCTATATGTTCTGCTACAAGTTTTACTGTCACAGCTGCTCAAAAAAAACTGATACTTCTAGTCACAATTCAAAAGCAACCTCTAGTCGTGCTCACAAATTCACTCTATCACAATCAACAACAAGCTCGAATTGCCTCACTGATTCAACCCAATAATATCCAGCAAAAATATCAAGAAGAAGTTCAGTTTAATCTCAAAGAATCAAACCAGAATCGACTCGCTCGACTCCAAATTGAACCCAAAAATTTGAAGAACGCAGCAACAACTCAATTCAGATTATTGTCCTAGATTCAAGTCAACTACAATTGACGACTCAATGAATCAAACTCAGGATCGAACAGAACTTTCAGCTCAAACAATCAAGTTTTCAAACTTAGAAGTTCATGAACTTAGAAACTCAAACATGCTTTCAAACCTTTAGGAGTTAGAGAATATGAACCTGGAGTTTTCTTCTGAATTCAATCGACACTGTAATTGGAAAGCTCAATCGTCGAGGGGATTACCTTCGTGGAGCCAATTCAGTTGCAAATGAATCTCGGAAAAAAAAATTGAAGAACACAGCTGTTGTTCTTGTCTCCTTGAGAGAATCGACTCCGGATCAACCTAAAAGCAATTCGAATCAGCTCTACAAATGTTCTTCTTCGATTTACCAGCTGCTCGAATCGACTCGAATCAGTTCGAGAAGTTCTTCAATCGAAACAAGTGTTCTTCGACTGATTCAAGCTCGACTCAAATTCTTCTGGTAAACCTCACTCAAAACGTCTTCTACTGGACCCAAACTCCAGCAACAAACTCTCGACAACAGCTCGAACAAAATTCCGAAATCAATTTGTTCAAACACTCATGAAATCGACGAACCCTAGGTCATCTTCTTCTTCGCACAATCGGTTCAAATTTTCGACCCAAAACCCTAGAAAATCAGCTCAAATCGATCTCAATCTTCAATCACGAGTTCAGAATCACGTTAACAACGAATAGAAATACCAATCAATTTTGAGCTCAAAATTTTGATTCGGAGCAAATCCCCAAACTTCTCAACTCTTCTAGTTCACGTCGTCTTAGGGTTCAGAAGCGCAAACTCAGCTTCAATCGAAACTCAAACCAGTAATTACTCGAGCTACGAATCGATCGATAGCCAAATCTTCAGAAGTTTTCAGAATTTTAGAAGGCATTTCGAACAGTAGTATTAGGAACAGTAGCGAAGTTCTAATTCTGGAAACAAAACAGAGAACAGATGAACAGTAACCCAAAATAATTTTCTTCTTTTTTTTCGTGATTTAATGATTTAATGATAATCAAAACAAAACCCAAGGATTGATAAACGAATCCTTGACCTCCGCTCTGATACCAAGATGATACAAACTATGAACCAAAATACGGATATGACAAAATACACAGAATCAACAATAAGAGCTAGATCTACAATTTATTGGAAGAACAAGAACCAATTAGGCTATGAAGCCTAATTACCTCTATGAACTCAATCAATTGTAACGCTAAGCTATGAAAACCCTCAAGAGATTGACAACTCTTGAAAATCCGGATAAAGTAATTAAGCAATTAAGCATTCACTACTAATTGATCACCAACTAAGACTAATTTAGCACTAATGAAAGCATAAACAAACCAATAAAGGAATTAAAGGCATAAGCATAAACGCATTAATTAAAAGATAAGGAAAGAGTGTGAGACTTGCATGTCTTCAAGGTTTATCATTCATCAAGTCTGCCTAAAATAAAAGCCTTAAGGGCTATTTATACTAGAGTGGGCAAATGACCCAAATACCCCTAAGCAAATTCTAAGGAACTTACAAGTATAGCCTTCTTGATCTTGACTCCTTTAAAGCACTCCAATGCTATGATGTTGACTTGGAAATTGTTAGGCATGCTCATCCAGCATGTATCAAAACCTAACTCAATTGACCATCATTCTTTATGAGTGTATATATTTAGCTCTAGGAAAATCAAGTGGAAGAAGAGATTGCATTTCAAGTGGGAGGGAATAGATAATTGGAAAGTCACAATTAAATCGTTATAATTTCAAATTTGTACCCAAAAGAACTAAGAGGAAAAGAAATAGAAAACCATAATCAAAATTGTGTAAAAGGAGAGAGAGAGAGAGAGAGAGAGGGGGAGGGGGGGGGGTACGTNAAAGGAGAGAGAGAGAGGGGGGGGGGGACTTATTACATCAAATTTTTGGTGGCTTCAAGAAAAGTTTTTTCTGGACACTTAGTGTTGACAACTTTTAGCTAGGTTTTGTTAGTTTATATAGTTGGATGCTACATTTAGAAGCTGCAATCTCACTTTTTTCTAATAAGACGCAAGTCATATGCAGACATTATGCATAAGTAAATATTTTATCTAATGGATGAAGAATTAGTAAGCTAAGATATTCCAAGCACAACAAATAAATTAAAGATATTCCATCTTTAAAACAATCTAGATAGCAGTTTCTAGCAGTAATTATCTTCTGATTTCTTCCATCAACTCATACTCTGTATCTCCAACGGTTAGAAATCATGAAACAATGTACTCAGTACCCCATATTTTAAACAAAATTCAAACCCCTTGTTTAAACTTTTTTATGCTATAAACTATCTTAACCGAAATTGTTCATATTAGCATTTAAATTGTTGTTCCTTAGTCTGTCGAAGTCGTTATACTAAAATTTGTAGTATCTTTGTTTGCAGACATTCTTTTCCAAATACTGATAACTTTATTAGAGTAATATTTACAATTTAATAGTAGAATATATCTCGATAATTGTGAGTTATATCTAATTTTCACTTTTAACACAATAGATAAATAGTAGCAATACTGTAATAGACATATACGTGGAAGAAGTGAGTTAGGTTCTGAAAATTCTGAGCTTTGGCATATAAGAGCCTTAACCTGCTAAAAGTATCTACAGTTAGTTCATTTAATTAATATCTGCAAATACATAAACTAAAAGAAAGAATTACAAAAAAATACACTTGACATCACACCATAACAAAAAAATGGTCCATGTTTTTAAGTTTTACCTGATCTAGCCCATATTGTACATATTTTGAAAGCAGTAGCAAATTCAAAATTTGAGTTCTTACAACCATTGCTTCTAGAAGCTATGGAGTTAAATCTGTGTTCTTACAACCATTGCTTTCACTCTCTTTTCTTGTCACATCTTCTACATATGCTTCAAGGGGCCGTCCGCCATTACTGCTTCTCCCCCTATATCACCTAGTTGCAATGGAAGAAAATTGAAGAGTAGAAGTCCACCATTGAAGGCCATTCAAATCTTTGTTTTTGAAAATAGGATTCATTTGAGTTTGTTAGTTGTTTGGATTGGGTATTGTTCCAGTGGATTGAAATATCAAAAGGAGTTCAAAATTTTAATTTGAAGTGATTTGGAGTAGATTTGAGCAAGATTTGAGTTAAATTTCAGAAAAGACGCAAGGAAGAAGACGAAGTCAGTTTTTTGTATAATTATGTATAATATTGTATAATAGTGTATATGAGTGTATAAACACATCTTATACACGTGTATACACCTTTGTACAAGCATCTATGGAAGAACTTCGTCTTCCACGATTTTCAGTTGCAATTCTTGTTCAAAACCAGTCCAAATCTCCATTAAATGACTTTAAATTTTATATACAACCTTCTTATACTATTTCTAACAAGTCTAAATAACACCCACTTCAAATTTCTCAGAAAATCAAATTCGAAATCTAAATCCACGTATTTAAGCTTGTTAAAAATTTAATTTTCACCATCCAAATGAATTTGGTTTGATGAACTAATATTTGAGCTATAGTTACTCATTCGAAAATTAACTTTAAAACTTGAGCAATATTTTCTAAAAATTAAATAGTAATATCGAAAACCTGTTGGAGTTGGATGTTTAATCTTAGCCTATTATTTTTGGGCTAGTTGGTTGTAAATTGAAATATGAACTATAAAATTAAAAAGTAAAGATCACAATTGTTCTTATGTGAAATTTTCCCTACATAAAACATTTCTTGTTTTTCAACTTCTTTCCTGATCACATTGGATTCTCCTTTTTTGAGCATCTTTTTGATCACTGGGGCTATGTAGAAATCGTAAAGCTTTGAAGGGAAATAAAATCAAGAACCTCCAATAGATTTAAAATAAGACGTGAATCAACCAAGCTAATAAAGATCCCCTTTCTCTATATCACTTGGTATTAAATACCATAAAAACAGCTATAAAGCTACCAGAAAGTTTGAAGGCCAAATAATTCCTAACTGGGATAAAAGAAAAAAAGGAGCAACACTGTCAAGTTGATAAATTTATTGAGGAACAGAGCTTCACAAGATATCCAAAAGATTACTGATCAAATATCCACATTTAGAACATTGCACGTTTGCGAGAAAATACGTTCTTTATCTTCCATGAAAATGTACTAAACAGTACCAAAGATCCTCGTGTACGTGATATACTCCTCCTACTCCTGCAAGTAGTCCAGGAGTCCACAAGTTCCAGGATATACAAATATCAAATGATACAATAATTTTGCTCCAACAATTCAAATTATGAATGCAACTAAATCTTACATGAGGAATGCATTCTATAGCTCCTCAAAGATCCTACTATTCCTTTCTAATCTAATAATTCATAAATGCATATCTGAATTGTTTTCCATACACTTGTGTGCATCTTTTCTCTGTTCATGCTAACAATTTAAAAGTTGCTCCATACTTCCAGGCATCACCCAATGGACAATTTAGGAACATATTTCATATCTGCCAGCTACATAACAGCAAACGAAGAGATAGAGATTCCACATCTGCCAATCTATTTATTGGTAGAAAACATATCACCCTTGAAACAAAATAATTTTATACACTGAAACGACAATCCAACATAAATTTAATTTAATTCACTTAAAGATCGATCTGTGTCCATTTAAGTGGGGATTAATGTAACGCCCCGTAAATTCGGCTTAGGTATGAATGAGTTAAAGGAGTAGTAAGGATATATTGTGAGCATGTGAAGTCCCATCGAGATGATTATGGGTGAAAATAGTTGTTTAAAAATCAAGATGGAAAGTGAGGTGCATAAGATTTGACAAAATCGACTAAGTTTGCAGAAGGTCTGTATTCCATCAGTGTTTATTAAAAATGTGTAAGAAATTTGGGAAAATGCAAAGCATGAAAGTTGTAGGTCTTTGAAATAGCTTTCCAACGATATATTATGGAGCCCGAACGGATATCTGTACAAAAAGTTATGTGCATTTTACAAAACACTACGCCATATGCGCGCCCACTAGCGCGAGACTAGCGCGCCGCGCTAATGGGGTTTCGTTCTGGCCATGTAGCGCGGCCAGTAGCGCGGGTTGGGCCTCCAGGTGCGTGGGGGCGCTAGTGGGGGGTTATTTTAAAGCTATATTTCATCCCCCTCACCCCCAAAACATAAAAACTTCCTCTAGAAAGGAGAGCTCTCAAAAACCTAACTCCTAAAGGGTCATTCCTCCACCCAAGGTAAGTTCTAATGGTGATTTTAAGTTAATTTCAATTTTCCAACATCTTATTAACATGGGTAAACCCTCCATATCATTAGATATTCGATTGGGACATCGTTGTTGAGAGAAGGAACCCTAGAACTCGAATTCAAGAAGATTGAACGTCAAGAAGGTAATATCTTCACCCTCTAATTGATTCTATCATTGAATTAATGATTATAGACTCTAGTTCATGAGATATGAGTTGAAGGGTTTGATAGAAAAACATGAATGGTGATAGGTTTGGGTTTTTGATTGGTTATTATTGGTTATGGGTATTGATTACCTTATGGGTGATAAAGAATAATATTGATTATAACCATTTGAGATTTTAGAATTTATCTAGGATCAAGAGAATGGCTTGTTGGGTGTAGAAACACCATTAATAAGGACTATGAAGCTTTATGCCACCAAGTGTTTGAGAAAATGCTTAAGTGACCAAAACATGAGAATTATTGCTAATATGGAATCCCTTTGACTTGTATTGATATAGATTAAAGTTGAAAGGTTGGCGAATGTTGTATTACGCTCAAGAGCAGGAAGTTAAGGTATGTGAGGCTAACTCTCTATGTTTGGGAATGTTAATGATTCTCCCTACATTACATTTCTTTTACCACGTTATCAATTTCCTCAGAAATATAGTTAAGCCTAGTTCCTTGAATAGTTGTAGAACTTCTATTCTCTAGGTTCATAACTCGTTCATGACTTTCATTCTGAACGTTGTGAGCTCAGTTCGTATTCAATATAGACTTGGGTTTGATGTCCCTGAGTCTCAGTATAGCTTACTCAGCATGTCATAAACAGTTGAAGTTTCAGTATTCATAATCAGTTCAAGAATACATGTCTTAGTCTAGTCCTATCCAGTATTCTAGTATCATGTAACTCAGTGTGATCCAGTATTCTAGTATCATGTAACTCAGTGTGATTCAGTATTTCATTATCATGTATTGTAGTTTGATTCTCAGTTCCTGAATGTTGAACACCTGTATTTGGGCCTGAGGCTATAGTTTATGCTTTATGCATGTTTGGGCCTGAGGCCGTAGTTTATGCTTTATGCATGTTTGGGCTTGAGGCCGTAGTTTATGCTTTATGCATTTTTGGGCCTGAGGCCGTAGTTATGTATACGTATACTTGGGCCTAAGGCCGTAGCATGTGCACATATATATTGGGCCTGAGGCCGTAACTTATTCAGATTAACAGGTTGTTCATCATTCAGAAGAGGGAGTATTCATATCCTTACTTCCTTTGTTTAGTTCAGTTATCAGTTCAGTTATCAGTTATCAGTTATCAGTTCAGTTATCAATTATCAATTATCTTTTCAGTTATCAGTTCAGTTACGAGTTCTCACTTCAGTTTCAGTTTCACTAGTTATCATTTCAGTTATTAGCTTAGTTTCAGTTTTAGCATTTATAGTTCTTTCTTTCAGTTGCTTTACATACCAGTACAATTCAAATGTACTAATGTCCCTTTTGCCCGGGGCCTGCATCTCACAATGCAGGTAATGATTTACAGGTCAACGATGCAGAGCGCTAGGATTCTCGTACCAGCTATTTGGTGATCCACAGTTCTTTCGGGGCATTATCATTACTTTACACCCTTTTAGTATTTACAGATAGTTAGTGCTTTCAGTACTTCAATAGAGGCTTCATAGACTAGAGTAACAGTTAGACAGACTTTTCATGTTAAGCCATGTTGGCTGCAAATATATTTCAGAATTGTATTAGTATTTTCGCACTTTGATTTATAACGTCCAGACTTTCAGTATATCAGCATGTGTTAGTTTATCTTCCGCATCAGTATGTTATGATACCACATGTTGATTCAGCCAGCCAGTTGGTTCGCTCGGTCACATGTAGTCAGGCACCGAGTGCCGTGTTACGTCCAGGCCCAGGTTCACGGCGTGACAAAGCTTGGTATCAGAGCACTAGGTTCAAGAGTCCTAGGGAGTCTATGAAGCCGTGTCTAGTGGAGTTTCCTTTATATGTGTGTGCCGACCACTCATATAAACGGTTAACTACCAAGACATCCAAGATTGTCTCATTTCTTTCTACTCTAGATCGTGCCATGAAGCTTAGAGCAATAGTTAACCTTCTCTTCCTATCGAATTCCAAATGTATTGGATGCCCAAGCGATGCGCATGAGAAACCTAAGGTCCTAGAGAGGATAATTTCCCATTGGGGTATAATTATGGAGTACGGGTTGGTAAATATGAGACTTGAGAGGATGTTAAAAGTGGGATGCAATGGATAGTAGTACAGATTAAAGCATAACATTATCAGAAAGTACAAAAGCAATTATGATGTCTTATGGTTATCAGTTTATCTCAGTTACCAGTTATACAATCTTTAGTTAGCAAGTTTATGGTTATTCAGGATGCCAGTTATCAGTTATTCAGTTACCAGATCTCCAATTTTCAGTGTATCAAAATTCTGGTGACTGTTGAGTATACAGTGATGCCTATGGATGCTAAAAGAAAATGTAAGTAATGGTGGTTATAGATAAATCATTGCATATTTTAGGTCCAGATTAAGACCCAAGAATAGCCGGATGGCGCAGTAAGTGACTCTGAAGGATAAGTTTGTGTACGGTAATCGTATGTGTTTTACCTCAGAGAATAATTTCTTTTTATTTTTGGAAATAGAGCCACAAGTTGGATGATGATAGTTCAGATGTAAGACCCTAACATTGGTCACTATAGTTTTGGACAGAAAATAGCCTAAGGGTAAAATACCTAGGAGTCAGAAACGTTTGTTATTACCAAAGATGTGATTTCGTACAACTCATGCAAATGGCTAGAAGATATGGTGTATGCAATGAGAACCAAGAGCAACCAATATTGAATTTCAGGGAATGATTTTAAGTTGTTTAGATTTATTCAAATCAGAACTAGAAGTACCATGCTAGTAAGCTACTATAAGAAGCATCTATTGATGTAAGATAAAAGATATGGCAGTTCCCTCTTAGGTTATATGACTAAGTGGTTACCGCGGATGTTTATAGTATGATATGATTTTGTATTATATAGAAATTTTGGGGTTATATATTCTAATTTTGTTTAAGGCAGATGAATTCCCTAAGTCTAATCCATGCACATAGTTTAGGAAAAAAAAAAGAAAGGGATAGTATGCGACCGTAGAACAGGGCCGGATGGTGAGGGAAGTTGGAATAACCTTATGCTTCACTTTAGTTATTCAAAGCAGAGCAAGAAAACATGATGGTAGCAGGCGGTTAGTAAAAGAATAGTAAGTAAGTTTTGAGGTGATACAGTGAATTAGCACTTTCAGCAGAGCTAGTAGGGGTACAACTTGATTCACTTAGCCAGGTTAGCTCTAGTGAGTGGATGACAGTTTGAAATACCGAATGTATGTTAGAACCCAGAGAGTTTAAGTTAAACCTGAAGTACAGTGGCAGTGGGAAAAAAATCAGCTAGCAGTGAGGGCACAAACTACAGAAGAATAGCCTTTAAGAGTTATCGAAAGGGGTTTTCTCCAGGATTGACAATGTGAGCAGAGTTAAATTATTAAGATTATGTATGATAGTTGTGAATATATTAGCTTTCCGTTATGTGAATAATTTAGTTTTTTCTAGCTCAGAAGTAAGTTGGAAGATGAGTCGTCATTGACGTAGAGTGCAAAAAATTACAAAAAATAAGTAAAGTATTTGGATCCCAACAAAAAGAGAAGGATCCGCAAGTATAAGATGATGGCTTTTGAATAAGGGGGAGATGATGGTACTTTGAGGTATCAAGACAGATTGTGTGTTCCAAACATAGTTGGACCTAAAGAGGGAAGATCATGTTAGAAGCCCATAATTCCATGTATTCTTTCCATCCAGGTTCCCCAAATATGCATCATGACCAAGGAGATTTATTTGTTGAACGCCATGAAAAAGAATGTCGCAAACTTTACGGCCAAGTATTCGAATTATCAGTAAGTGAAAGTCGAGCTGCAGAAAGCCCAGTGTTTTACCACAGGATACACATATTTTGAGTGGAGATGGTAAATACGGAATTTATCATAGGATTATCTTGCTCATTTTGAAAGCATGATTTTTATGGGCGAAGGTGTAGTTTGCCAATTAGATGGTTCGAAGTTTGGCAAAGCAGAGTTGTAAGGACCATTTTTGGTCAATCAGTCTATAGATAAAGTTAAGTTGATTAAAGAGCGTTTGAAGACGACTCACAGCCGTCAAAAGTCCTATCCGAGTGTGCGAAATAGAGACTTGGAGTTTCAAGTTGATGATTGGGTGTTCCTGAAATTTTCGCTTATGAAAAGCGTTATGAGATTTGTGAAGAAGGGGAAGCGTAGTCCTTGCTATATTGGGCCATATAGAATCTGCGAAGGATCGGTCAATTAGCTTATGAGTTGGAGTTGCCACCAGAATTAGTGGTGGTACATCCAGTAGTTCACGTGTCATATTATAACATTCAAGTTTCCAGTACTCAGATACACATGTCAATTCAGTACTCTGATACTCATGTCAGACACTCATGTCAGATACTCATGTCAGTTCAATACTCAGCTACTCATGTCAGTCCAATACTTAGATATTCATGGCAGCTTAGTACTCTGATATTGATGTTAGTTCAATACTCAAATATTCGTGCCAGCTAATATATTCATATATCCATATTAGTTCAGTATTCATGTATCCATGGCAGACCAATATTCAGTCAATGAAGTAGTCATTCAGCTCAGTATCTCAAGAGTTCAGTAATCATGTATTCATTCAGTTTAGTATGCAAGTATTAATGCAAGTTCATGTTTCCACCAGACCCGTTTAAGTTTCGGAGTTAGCAAAAGTTACAATCAGGACAATCATTCGAGGACGAATGATCCCAAGGGGAGATAATGTAACACCCCGTAAATTCGGCTTAGGTATGAATAAGTTAAAGGAGTAGTAAGGATATATTTTGGGCATGTGAAGTCCCATCGAGATGATTATGGGTGAAATTAGTTGTTTAAAAATCAAGATGGAAAGTGAGGTGCATAAGATTTGACAAAATCGACTAAGTTTGCAGAAAGTCTGTATTCCATCATTGTTTACTGAAAATGTGTAAGGAATTTGGGAAAACGCAAAGCATGAAAGTTGTAGGCCTTTGAAATAGCTTTCCAACAATATATTATGGAGCACGAACAGATATCTGTGCAAAATGTTATACGCGTTTTACATAACACTACGCCAAATGCCCACTAGCGCGAGACTAGCGCGCCCGCGCTAATGGGGTTTCGTTCTGGCCATGTAGCACGGCCAGTAGCGCGGGTTGGGCCTCCAGGTGCGTGGGGGCGCTAGTAGGGGGTTATTTTAGAGCTATATTTCGTCCCGCACACCCCCAAAACATAAAAACTTGCTCTAGAAAGGAGAGCTCTCAAAAACCTAACTCCTAAAGGGTCCTTCCACCACCCAAGGTAAGTTCTAATGGTGATTCTAAGTTAATTTCAATTTCTCAACATCTTATTAACATGGATAAACCCTCCATATCATTAGATATTCGATTGGGACATCGTTGTTGAGAGAAGGAACCCTAGAATTCGAATTCAAGAAGATTGAACGTGAAGAAGGTAATATCTTCACCCTCTCTAATTGATTCTATCATTGAATTAATGATTATAGACTCTAGTTCATGAGATATGAGTTGAAGGGTTTGATAGAAAAACATGAATGGTGATAGGTTTGGGTTTTTGATTGGTTATTATTGGTTATGGGTATTGATTACCTTATGGGTGATAAAGAATAATATTGATTATAACCATTTGAGATTTTAGAATTTATCTAGGATCAAGAGTATGGCTTGTTAGGTGTAGAAACACCAGTAATAAGGACTATGAAGCTTTATGCCACCAAGTGTTTGAGAAAATGCTTAAGTGACCAAAACATGAGAATTATTGCTAATATGGAATCCCTTTGACTTGTATTGATATAGATTAAAGTTGAAAGGGTTGGCGAATGTTATATTACGCTCAAGAGCAGGAAGTTAAGGTATGTGAGGCTAACTCTCTATGTTTGGGAATGTTAATGATTCTCCCTACATTACGTTTCTTTTACCACGTTATCAATTTCCTCAGAAATATAGTTAAGCCTAGTTCCTTGAATAGTTGTAGAACTTCTATTCTCTAGGTTCATAACTCATTCATGACTTACATTCTGAACGTTGTGAGCTCAGTTCGTATTCAATATAGACTTGGGTTTGATGTCCCTGAGTCTCAGTATAGCTTACTCAGCATGTCATAAACAGTTGAAGTTTCAGTGTTCATAATCAGTTCAAGAATACATGTCTCAGTCTAGTCCTATCCAGTATTCTAGTATCATGTAACTCAATGTGATCCAGTTTTCTAGTATCATGTATTTCAGTGTGATTCAGTATTTCATTATCATGTATTGTATTTTGATTCTCAGTTCCTGAATGTTGAACACCTATATTTGGGCTTGAGGCCGTAGTTTATGCTTTATGCATGTTTGGGCCTGAGGCCGTAGTTTATGCTTTATGCATTTTTGGGCCTGAGGCTGTAGTTATGTATATGTATACTTGGGCCTGAGGCCGTAGCATGTGCACATATATTTTGGGCCCGAGGCCGTAGCTTATTCAGATTAACAGGTTGTTCATCATTCAGAAGAGGGAGTATTCATATCCTTACTTCCTTTGTTCAGTTCAGTTATCAGTTCAGTTATTAGTTATCAGTTATCTTTTCAGTTATCAATTTAGTTATCAGTTATCTTTTCAGTTATCAGTTCAGTTACCAGTTCTCACTTCAGTTTCAGTTTCACTAGTTATCATTTCAGTTATTAGCTTAGTTTCAGTTTTAGCATTTATAATTCTTTCTTTCAGTTGCTTTACATACCAGTACAATTCAAATGTACTGACGTCCCTTTTGTCCGGGGTTTGCATCTCACAATGCAGGTAATGATTTACAGGTGGACGATGGAGAGCGCTAGGATTCTCGTACCAGCTATTTGGTGATTCCCAGTTCTTTCGGGGCATTATCATTACTTTACAGCCTTTTAGTATTTACAGATAGTTAGTGCTTTCAGTACTTCAATAGAGGCTTCATAGACTAGAGTAACAGTTAGACAGACTTTTCATGTTAAGCCATGTTGGCTGCAAATATATTTCAGAATTGTATTAGTATTTTCGCACTTTGATTTATAACGTCCAGACTTTCAGTATATCAGCATGTGTTAGTTTATCTTCCGCATCAGTATGTTATGATACCACATGTTGATTCAGCCAGCCAGTTGGTTCGCTCGGTCACATGTAGTCAGGCACCGAGTGCCGTGTTACGTCCAGGCCCAGGTTCGGGGCGTGACAATTAAAGGAAATAATATTCCCTCTGTTTCAATTTAGATGACACACTTTCCTTATTAGTCCGTTCCAAAAAGAATAACACACTTCTACAATTGAAATTAATTCAACTTTAAACTCTTCATTTTTACTCATTTAACCCTTAATGACAAGCTTTTATAACCACACAAATGTCGTCATGGCCCCACAAAGCTTTTACACCTTAATTTTTTAAGACCACAAGTTTCAAAAGTTTCTTTTTTTTTCTTAAACTTCGTGCCGAGTCAAACTACCTCATCTAAATTGAAATTGAAATTGAGGGAGTACGCATTACGCCAAGAAGCAAAAAGAAAGTTTGACATGCCTGAGTGGTCTCAACTCTAGGAGAATGCTCCAGAAGCTTTTAGGCATGATAAGTATCTTCGTATTCAAAAACTAAGATAACAATATCGAAAGTTTGTTGTTAAAAACATGAAAGAAACTACTTATAATATCTCTTCTTTTTAACTTCTTCTGTGCCACAAAAGGTAACAGAGTAGAGATTGAAAATTTGATTCACGTACAATTTGGATATGAAGCTAGGTTTGAAGGAAGAAAATGTAATTTAGTACTACTTTGAGAGAGGTGTATTTTCCATAGATAAAAATCACATCATAGTTGGATAGGCGGCTCAATCAATACACTAGCCTAAAGCAAAACCTTAATAAGAGGCCTAAGAAATATTCAATAATTTTGTTTATATATTTTTATCGGAACTGAGAGTTTGAGAAAAACGTGAGGAAGAAAAAAATATATTATGCTACTCAGATTATTCAATACCCTTGTTATTTGGCAGAATAGATAGATGAGCCAGTATGAGGAGAGAAAAAAGAAAATTTGATTTTATAAAGAACAAGAACTGATTTAGCTGAAGATTGAAGAAAAAAAAATACTTTTTGCTCACTTGTAGGCTCACTCCCTCCCAACTAAAACACGAGAGCCTAAAAAATATGTGATTTATGTGCAGAAAAATAAATAAACTGGAATAGTTTTAATTATTAGATATACATGATTGAATTACTACATCTACAAATGATAAAAATTTAGTTATACAAAATTTAATTTTTGATAGAGTACTCCCTCCGTTCCAGTTTATGCGAATCTATTTCCTTTTTGGTGCATTCCAAAAAGAATGACCCCTTTCTAAATTTGGAAACAATTTAGCTTAAACTTACAATTCTACCCTTAATGAGAAGCTTTTATAGCCACATAAATACTCTGGGCCCATTTTTGACTTGTTTAGGACCACAAATTCCAAAAGTCTTTATTTTTTCCTAAACTCCGTGCCCAGTCAAACAAGTTCACATAAATTGGAACGGAGGGAGTACTAATTTTGAGGCCTTAAAGTATTGGGGCCTAAAGCAAGTGCTTGACTTGCTTTAGGCTTGAGCCGGCATTGGATAGTATTATATTTAGGGATGATTATGGAGTGTTCGTGGTAGATGCAGAAGGAGATATCATTTGTTACCCCCATTAGAAAAGCCAGTTACAGAAAAGAAGCTTCCTTTACGTACGTTGATATCTAACTGAATGACAAAGAAAAAGATAAAAAAGAAAGACTCAAGCTTCCTTGGGGCGTCCCTGTTAAGAAATCAATCTATCTATGTGAAATCAACCTATTCACGCATCAATATTTATACTGCTGCTCCTTGTCCCTTTTTTAAGAGTTAATGAACTAATGTTCTACACTCTTTGTGGATTAAAACTTGCTATACCTTCTTGATAGCAAAACTGACTGTGTATCTCGTATCTCGTGTTTCGGAAAAACTGAAATTGTTCTTTAGCTGAAAAGAAAAAGATAATTAGTAATAAAATATTTATAAGTACAATGAACACTATCGAGGAAGTATATAAAATTGTATGAAAAGCACTCAATGTTGTCTTAAGAGAGGGGTAGCCTTAGGTAGGAAGCTTCAGGGAGCCAATATAATGGGAAACAACTTCATATACCAAGACAAACAATAGAATGGATGGCAAGAAAACAAACGAAAGGTGGATGGTCATAACATATGCAAAACAATGGAGAGGAAGAAGTAAAAAATCAATTAGTGGATCTGTGTTTCCTACCTTAAGTGGATAAGAATAGTGGCAAAACCATTGTTGTTTATACGTCTCAGATTTTCATATTCAACATATACAAAGATCTAAAGAGGATGAACTCACTTCTAGTTGCAGGTTTAGTATATGTGGTGCTTCAACCAGAGGGATAACCGTTTTTAGATAATTAACCCAACGAATTTGATGCAGATGTTAAAAACAAATCTTGTCGAAACCAGATCTTGTTGAAACTCTTATTTTATCTGGTACTAATTGAATTTTGGTATTCTTGTTGCATTAGCTTCATTCGGGATGTATCGCTCTACATTTAGATTTCTTATTTACTGAAGGAGCACAAAAAAAGAAGGCAAGAAGATGAATCTACCGCCCACATAACTAAATTAAGTAGCACTATAGTTCTAACCAAAGTCCACATTTGTTTAATAAAGGAATAGACTTTCCTTTAACATTAGTTCCCTTTGAGATTGATATACTTGAACAGGATTAGAGTATTCTATCTAGTAATGTTAGTCTAAAGCATTAGGATTACTGCTGCATTTTGTCATACAAAAGAAAAGCACAATGCGGTTTTTTTTTTTTTTTTTTTTTTTGTGTGTGTGTGTGTGGTGGTGGTGGTGGTGGTGGGGGGTGTTGTTAGAAGGGAATAGCTCCACCCTAAAAGATGCAAAATTAAAGGTAAACTGTATCATATGTAAAAATGGAGGTCAACCACTATATGCAGCATTGAAGGACCGCATAGGCGATAATACGAAATGAGTATACAAATCGAATGAAAGAACTTTAATTTTGCAGTGACAATACATTTAGATATTAGCAAGCATCATAAGTACTAATTTTTGGTTGGAATCTAGGACATTGTTTCAGCAAAACCTCCATGCTAGCTACCCATAAACAAATTAGGGAATTTGACAAAACTATCATATTTCTTACTACATCTACGTAAAGCATTAGATTATAAACACGTAATAAAACCCAGAAAATCATTGCTACTTAAAGTCATATGTAAAGAAAATACAAAATTAAGCTTGATGGTACCTGCACTACAACTACATAGCTATTTCTGAAGATTGATCTGTTGTGATATTTCCAAAAAATTGGACAAATGTCCTTCCATGTAGCATTCTTTGGACAAATGTTCTTCCATGTGGTATTCTTGCACGAGAAACTTAAAACAAGTGTTGTACACTTGTCATACTCTAGGCTTCATTTTTTACCTATCAATAGGCCTTTGAAATAGCCATCAAGTATCAGCACATTTTGCTTTGCCTCTTTCGTTCCTCTCAGCTTCCTTTTCTTTCCTCCTTAAAACATTTGTAGTCTACTTTGTTTGTTCCCTCTTTTAAATAGCTGGGTTTGTAATTCAATATTTTGCTCCCAAATGGAGATGGGCTTGTTTAATCCTGGGGAAACATTTCACATTGCTGAAATAATTTCTTAGGACAGTGCCCAGCACGACTCAAGCTAATTAGTGTATCTGCTCACAAATAATATTACTGCAGTATTATTATTGTAATTTTTCGTGTCATTTCCCCACAATCTAAGAAACTATGGCAAGTAATACTACTGCGAAAATTTTTTATGGTGCTACCAATTTTGGTGTCGTCTCTGCTACTGTTCCACCCGTCCTGCCAGATATCCACGGTGTTGCAAATACGTTATTGCATCCACAACTTTGGCAGACACTAATGTCAAAACACAGGTATGTGAACAGACATGGTTACATATCCAATGCTAATATTAAAACCTTCAAGAAAAATGCAGCTCAATGCAAGAGAAGAGTTGGCATAAATGACAATCTCTCTAAGTCAAAATTAAATTAGATGAAAGCGGATAATATAGTTATTGCAGTGATTTTCCAAATAAATAATGTGGCCAATGTGAGAGATTGGGTGATAGACTCTAGTGCTACTAGCACACTTGTGTGGACAAAAATAAATTTCTGTCTTACACCCAAATTGAAGAAGGAGAAGAATTTATTTATCTTGGTGACTCAAGAACAGCTCGCGTTCTTGGGAAAGGAAATATTCTTCTCAAACTCACATCTGGTAAAACTCTAGCATTGAGTGATGTATTGCATGTTCCTAATATCCAAACCAATTTGGTGTCTGTGTGATTATTAGGAAAAGTTGGAGTGAATGTGTCTTTCGAGAATGATGAGGTTGTATTGACCAAAAATAATATTTTTGTGGGCAATGGATATTGTAACCATGGTTTATTCATGCTTGATATTTCTGATACTAGCAATGAAAATGCATCTTCTTCTGCTTATATGGTTGAGTCTATTTCTTTGTGGCATGCTAGACTAGGACATGCTAAAGTCGCGTATAAAAAAAAAATGCAGTCGCTAGGATTAATATCTATTTTGGACTCAAATAATATTAACAAGTGTGAAATATGTGCTGAAGCTAAAAGTACTAGAAAGACATATTTTTCCGTAAATAGAGAAACTGAATTGTTATCTTTAATTCACACTAATTTAGACGACTTGAAGCAGACTATGACTAGAGGTGGTAAAAGATATTATGTGACTTTTATTGATGATTTTTCTAGATATACTAAGTTGTATTTGCTTAGAAATAAAGATGATGCATTTAATGCTTTTATTTCTTATAAAACTGAGGTTGAAAATCAACTTAGTAGAAAAATCAAGAGAATTAGATCAGATAGAGGTGGAGAATATTTATCTCTAATTGATTTTTGTGAAAAGAATGGAATAATTCACGAAGTAACTCCGCCTTATTCACCTGAGTCAAATGGAGTAGCTGAAAGGAAAAATAGAACACTGAAAGAAATGATGAACTCTATGTTAGTTAGTTCTAATGCTCCTGATAATTTGTGGGGTGAAGCTATATTATCTGCATGTCACTTACAAAAAAGAATATCACATAGAAGAACTAGCAAAACTCCGTATGAATTGTGGAAGGGTTATAAACCTAACTTGAAATATTTAAAAGTGTGAGGGTGCCTTGCTAAAGTTCTTTGGCCTGAACCTAAAAAGAGAAAAATAAGTTCTAAAACTGCTGATTGCATGCTAATTGGATATGCTGAACATAGTGCCGCATATAGATTTTTTGTTTCAAAAAGTGAAGTGCTTGATTGCAATACTATAATTGAGACAAAGAATGCTGAGTTCTTTGAATATATTTATCCATTATCTGATAAAATTTCTCATACACCTTTTGAAACAAATAATGAAATTACCTCTTATGAGGAACTGAGAAGGAGCAAAATGCCTAGGAAAGAATATTTTCCTTATGGGTGCTTGTACCCACTACCCACCCCCTCCACATAATCCGCCGCTCGTAGTTATCTTATGTTTAGATTCTAATGTGATTGATTCCCTTGTATAAATACACACTTGATGTAACAACACTACAATATAATCCCAATTTCATCTCCCCAAACGCGTGTTTGTTGAGTTTTATCATCAGAGAACCTGGGTAACATTTTAAAATGATTCAATCCAGAAAATTATACAGTGTTGGCGGAAAAGGAAAATAACCCAAGGAATAACATTAACGTCTTGAGTTTGATGGCTTTCTTCAATATTCAGAATGAATATGTCATTTTCCCTCAACTAACTTTTGAAAGTCTGGTCTCTCATTCAAAGATCTCGTCTTCTCCTACTAAAAATATAATATATATTTTTTGAAAATCTACAAAACTATTTTAATTCATATACTTCATCCGTTTCAACTTATATGATGTAGGTTGACCCCGGTATGAGTTTAAAAAAAATAAATTTTATGAAATTTGTGATCTTAAACTTGTCATAATATTTTATGTGGGTATAAGACATTTGAAACTTGTAGTCTTAAATATTTAATAATTTGTGTGACTATAAAAGTTTCTCATTAAAGGCTAAATGAATATAATAGAAAGTTTAGATTATATTACTTTTAAACATAAAAATATTTATTCTTTGTAGAATAGATAACAAAAAAATGTCACACAAATTGAAGTGGAAAGTGGAAGAATTAGAAATTGAATTGGAGTAGGTTGGTAACGACCCGACCGGTCGTTTTGAGCTCTAGCGCGTCGTTCAGCACGGCATGAGCAGTCACGTATTATGACTTGTACGCATGGTCGGAACTGAATTTCGGGAAGTTCGGAGTTGATTTGGAAAGAGAATTCTCATTTCGGAAGCTTTAAGTTGAAATAATTGACTAAGATTGGATCTTTGAGTAAACGACCTCGGAATCGGGATTCGAAGGTTCCAGCAGGTTCGTATGATGATTTCGGACTTGGGCGTATGTCCGAATCAGGTTTTGGAAGACCTGGGAACATTTCGGCACCTATTGTGGAAGTTAGCATTTTTGGAAGAATTTCATAAGTTTGGGTTGAAGTGCATTTTAGTGTTATCGATGTCCGTTTGGGATTCCGAGTCTGGCAATAGCTCCGTATGGTGGTTCTGGTGTTGGGAGCGCGCGGAAGTGAATTTGGAGGTCCGTGGGTCATTTTGGAGTCATTTAGCTAAAGATAGAAATTTTAAGGTTTCTGAGGAGTTTGACCGGAAGTGGACTTTTTGATATCAGGGTCGGAATCCAATTCCGAAAGTTGGAGTAGGTCCGTAATGTCGAATGTGACTTGTGTGCAAAATTTGAGATCAATCGAACGTGATTTGATAGGTTTCGACATCGAATGTAGAAGCTTGAAATTCGAAAGTTCATTAAGCTTGAATTGGAGTGCGATTCATGATTTCGATGTTGTTTGATGTGATTTGAGGCCTCGAGCAGGTCCGTGTTATGTTATGGGACTGGTTGGTGTAATTGGATGGGGTCCTGCGGGCCTCGGGTGTGTTTCGGGGTGGTTTCGGATCATTTTCAAACTGTTTTGCAATAGCTGATGCTGGTATCTGGTGTTGTTCTTCGCATTCGCGAGGATCCTCTCGCGTTCACGGTGAAGGATTTAGCTTCAGGGACTGTATTTTTCGCGTTCGCGATGAGAGCCTCGCGTTCGCGTATTAGAAGGAAATCCTTGTTGCACAGGTCTCACTTCGGAGGCTCATATCTCGCAATCTATAAGGAATTCAGTTAAAAATCATGGCATCAGAGCTAGCAGTTGAAAAAGCTTCTTCCAACCAGGCGGGCAAGGATAAAAACCTCCTCGAGTCATCTTTTGCTGAACAACTCTCCAAAGCTACCGAAGAGATCAGAGGTCTGAAGGCCTTGTTGAATGAGAAAGAGGTTTATGAAGGTGAGCTTGTTCAAACACTCACCCAGACACAAGAAGATCTCCGTGTGTCTTTAGATAAGGTCAAGTTTTTGGAGAGTTCACTTGTCCCTTTGCAATCTTCTTACGATGCTGCTTTGGCTGAGAAGGAGGAGCTCAAGAGTGAAATTGATCAATGGGAAAGAGACTACGAGGCTCTTGAGGACAAAGCTGCTATTGAAGTGAGTTGGGCCATTCTGAACACGCGCCATAATACCCTTGTAGAGGTTAGTCAAGAGAGTTTTAACTTGGATGCTGAGTTAGCTAAAACTAAAGAGACCATTAAAAAAACTCAGCAAGGCCAAGGTTTCTCTTCACCCCTGGCTGATACTCCCGAGAACACTGAAGCTAATCCTGGTGCGGTGGATGTCCCAGCTCCTTCAGACCAATCGAGTCTTCTGTTGCTGATGATGTCGTCTTGAACTCTTCTTCTGAACCTGCCCCATAGTGAAAATTAATTTGTGAACTTTGAATCCTTTTTTCTTCTTTTTGGTGAAATGTGTGGTGGTTTTACCCCTAATCCCATTTTGGGGGTAATATTTTTGGTGATAGCAAGTCCCCAGGTCTTTTCGGTGCTTTTTGTTAAAATGACAATCAGTTTATGACTAAGTTTATACTTAGTTTTAACTTAATATTATAAAGTTATTGTTTTAACTTAATCCTTTCGAGTTTCTGTTATACTCTTTTTGCCTTGTTTTTTTTATATGTCCAAGGTCTTGTTTTTAATTCGCGGGTTTTTGTTTTACCCTTTTGACTTTTTGCATTTTTAGAAATGCTTTATTAATATCATGGATCTTTGAAACAAACATGAATTATAAAAGAGGGCCCTTTTATATACGGCACTTAGTGAAGAAGACGTCTCAACTTCATAATGGTGTAAACATATGAAAGAAGAAATAGGAACACACATGTTTCGTGGAATAACTTTTGATAAAGTTTTTATTCTAACTTTGCCAACATACATGTATGTAAGTATCTTCTATAACTCTTCCGTAACTGTTTTCTTTACAACAGATTTGTAAAAAAGAAGATCCAAGGGTTTCTTTATGACCTGGGACTAAATATTGCCTAAATTTATATCTATGAATGTATTCTTCACAGATTTTTGAATCAGTCTTGTGTTTTTGACTCGTGACTTTGCTCTGAACTTTACACTTGTTGAGTAGACTGTAAGCTTGACTTGAGATTTAATTGTTCCAGTCTTCTTTGCCTTCCTTATACACATATTATATGTATATTATATAGTCCCCAAAGTGTTTGAGTTTGAAGTATGAAATCTCGAGCACTTGATTATTCCTTCTATGCGATCCTTTTCCTGAAAAGGAAAAACATACGGGACTTGGAGGTATAACTTTAGATGTAGACTGCTTAACCCATTCTATTTCTATTAGAATATTTGCAACCCTAGACCAGGAATTATGTTTCTTCCGCGTGTCTTTCAGGTCTATATTCATCATTTAATGTGGGCTAGCTTTTTGCCTATCATCTAAAATCGTTAGTATAATTTTAACAAAAAATAAAATTGTAAATGAGGGATACCTGGCCGTAGGTATTTCCTTTCCTTAGAAATAGTACTTCTTCAGATGAACAACATTCCAATTTGAGGGTAAGATCTTGCCGTCCAAGGTTTCAAGCTCATACGCACACTTTCCTGTGATTCCATGAATCTTGTAAGGTCCTTCCCAATTTGGACTTAATTTTCCTGCATTAACAGCCCTTGTGGATTGGAAAACTTTCTTAAGAACGTAGTCCCCAATCTTGAAGTATCTGAGATGAGCCTTCCGATTGTAATACTGCTCAATGACTTGTTTTTGTGCTGCCATCCTTATTAGAGCAGTTTCTCTTCTTTCTTCAAGTAAATCCAAATTTACCCGCATCTCTTCTTCATTCGACTCTTCAGTAGCTTGAGTATACCTCGTGCTTGGCTCCCCTATTTCAACTGAAATTAAGGCTTCAGCTCCGTATACAAGTGAAAATGATATTTCCCCCGTACTTGTTTTTGCTGTTGTTCGATAAGCCCATAAGACTCCAGGTAGTATCTCTGACCAATTTCCTTTAGATTCTTCCAGTCTTTTCTTCAAGATGTTGATAATAACTTTATTCGTTGATTCAGCTTGTCCATTACCCACCGGATGGTAAATTGTTGATAATAACTTTATCATTTGCCAATAGTTGTTAATAGCTCCTTTGCTCAGAAAATAATACTCCATAGTTAATTTCAGAATGCCTCATAAACGGAAAAGTATGGGCTTCAGCTTCACTGCGGTAAAATTTTATAAATCCACATTTGTAAAGCAAGAGCTGCATTCTTTAATTTTTGAGATATTTGTAAGGGTGCAGTACCTAGTGATAGACTGCTACATCCATATGCACCTCATCTTTTCCTTTAAGGAAGTTATCACTCAATCTAATTCATCAACAATTAAAGAAGATCTTTATTAACAAAACTCATTAACGAAAAAACTCGTTAATCAAGATTAGAAGAACAAATAAGACGTAATCACCGTAGAAAAATTATTAGATTGCTAGGTAAAAAAGAGAAGAGTATAATATTACATAAATATCAACAAAATCATTTCTCCAATGGAGTAGTAGAGAAATATTTTCCCGGTGTATGCAATAAATAAAGAAATTACAACCCATTCAAAAAGTTAGAGCGCATGTGTACAAATCAAAATTCTAACAAAGAGTTACATAGTAGACTGTCACGACCCGGATTTCCCCACCATCGGGAGATCGTGATGGCGCCTACTGTTGGAGCTAGGCAAGCCAAACATTTAAACATTTTCGGATAACAACATAACAATAATAAAATAACGAGTCTTTAAATAAATGCGGAAGTCTTTTAAAACATAAATAACTGAAAACCCAAAATGCGGAAGTCTAATATTTCACTACCCAAGATTGGAGTCGCTATCTCACGAACTACTAAAGAGTGCTACAAACAAGTCTGAATAGAAATACATAAATGTCTGTCTCGGTACAACGAAAACAAACTGAAACATAGAAAGGGACTCCGGCCTGCGAACGCCAGCTAGGCTACCTCGTAAGTCCCTGGACTGAAGTCAGCTCCCAATCGATATCCTACTGCTGTGGTCCAAAAGCTGCTCCGGTACCGTGATCTGTGCAAAAGAGCACAGAAGTGTAGCANCCCAAAAATTCCAAAATCGACCCCGGGCCCGCTTGGTCAAAACCCGAGGTTCGAACCAATTCCATGTCACCCATTCTCCCACGAGCCCGAATATACAATTTGTTTTCAAATTCGACCCCAAAACGAGGTCTAAATCAAAGAAAATTGAAAAGCCCTAATTCTACCCTTTCCCCCCAATTTATACCTTAAGTTACATGATTTAGGTCTAGGCATTGGATAAATGATGATAGAAAATGAAGAAAACGAGTTAGAAAATACTTACCCAAGAAGTTTTGGTGAAGAAGAGCTCTAAAGATCGCCTATGGGCTGTGGAGAAGATGAGTTCGTGTGTTTTGGGTGAAAATCCCGTAAATGTTCTGTTTTGGGTATTTAAAAATTACTGGGCAAAATTACTCTATGTGATCGCGGGAAGGGCATTGCGATCGCATAGAGGAAGGGTTATTGGTCACTGCGATCGCGAGCCATGGAATGTGATCTCATATAAGACTAAAATGGGGGCTGATTTTTTTGTACACTGCGATCGCACAATGGAAGGGCGCGATCGCATAGAACGAATTTGCAGAGGTACGCGATCGCATGGCCTTTAACGCGATCGCATAGAACAAAACTGGGCGACTCCAAATTAACTCTACGCGATCGCAGACATACCTATGCGATCGCATAGAAGAAAATGACTGGGCACTGACTGCAGAAATTCTGCAACACTTCCTAAGGCCAAAAACACCCCGAACCACCTCTGTATCACTCCCGAGCCCTCGGGGCTCCTAACCAAACACACACACTAACTCAACAACCTCATACGAACTTAACCGAGCGATCAAATCGCCAAAACAACATCAAAATCAATGAATCAACCCTCAAAATCATCATTTTTCATTCTAACTTCATAAACTTCAAATTTTTGATATTTAGGTCCGAAACACGTCAAATAACGTCCGATTTCAACCAAATTTCACAAGCGCTTAAACCATATATAAGACTTGTACCGGGCGTCGGAACCAAAATACGAGCCCGATATCACAGTCTTTTAATCAATTTTAATTTCCATTTTTCTTAACAATTCCAGAAAAATAATTTCACAGAAAAATTCTTTTCCTCGGGTTCTAGACCTCGGATTTCGACTCCGGGCACATGCCCGAGTCCCATATTTTTCTATGGACCCTCCGGGACCGTTAAATCACGGGTCCGGGTCCGTTTACCAAAAATGTTGACCGAAGTCAACTTTAATCATTTTAAAGCCACATTTTGAAAGTTTTCACAGAATTTAACATATAATCTTTTCGGCTACGCGCCCGGACTGCGCATGCAAATCGAGGCAAGTAAAAATGAGGTTTTCAAGGCCTCGGAAGCGCGAAATGAAAGAGAAAATAGGTGATGAGCCTTTGGGTCGTCACATTCTCCACCTCTAAAACAACCGTTCGTCCTCGAACGAACAAAACAAAGAAGTACCTGAGTCGGGAAATAGATGAGGGTAATGGCTCCGCATATCAGACTCGGACTCCCAGGCGATGCCTCAGGAGGCTGACCTCTCCACTGGACACGCACTGAAGGAAAACTCTTCGACCTCAACTGTCGAACCTGCCGGTCTAGAATAGCTACCGGCTCCCCCTCATAAGACATCCTTGTCCAACTGGACAGTGCTGAAATCTAACACGTGGGCTGGATCGCCGTGATACCTCCGAAGCATGGACACATGAAACACTGGATGCACGGCTGACAAGCTGGGCGACAAGGCAAGTCTGTAAGCCACCTCTCCCACACGATCGAGGATCTCAAATGGGCCAATGAATCTAGGGCTAAGCTTGCCCTTCTTCCCAAATCTCATCACGCCCTTCATAGGCGACACTCGGAGCAAGACCCGCTCACCAACCATGAAAGCTACATCTCGAACCTTACGATCCGCATAACTCTTTTGCCGCGACTGAGCCGAACGAAGCCTGTCCTGAATGATCTTGACCTTATCCAAGGCCTCTTGAACTAAATCTGTACCCAATAACCGAGCCTCTCCCGGCTCAAACCATCTGACTGGAGACCGACATCGCCTACCATACAACACCTCATATGGAGCCATCTGAATGCTGGACTGGTAGCTGGTGTTGTAGGCGAACTCTGCTAAAGGCAAAAACTAGTCCCACGAGCCTCCAAAATCAATGACACAGGCTCGGAGCATATCCTCCAATATCTGAATAGTCCTCTCGGACTGGCCGTCCGTCTGAGGATGGAACTCTGTGCTCAACTCAACCTGGGTGCCCAACTCCTGCTGAACTGCTCTCCAGAAGCGCGAGGTAAACTGCGTACCCCGATCCGAAGTAATAGATACCGGCACCCCATGAAGGCGAACAATCTCTCGGATGTAGATCTCAGCTAACCTCTCCGATGAATAGGTGGCCGCAACAGGAATAAAATGCGCTGACTTGGTCAGCCTATTGATGATAGGCTATAATTGCATATTTTAGTCGCTTATTACACTCGAATTTACTGCACTTTAATTGAGTTTGCGCTTTAATCGCTAGTGTTTTGCACTAATTGTGTGTTTTATGCCTTGTAGGTGTGATTTCGAGCTATATAGATGTTATGGAATGAATTTAAGTGATTTGAAGCTTTGAAGTCTGAGTAAAAGCTCAAGGAATTAAGCCGGGATCGTGTTCGGGGGTCAAATTTGATAATTAAGTACGAACGAAGACTTGAGGAGGCATATTGCGCTCTGTCTAGTAAAATAGATATAACTTTTTGCTCAGAACTCCATTTGGGCTCCACAATATATGGTTGGAAAGCTAACTCAAAGGGCTACAACTTTCATGTTTTACGTTTTTCCAAATTCCAAAAGGAATAGGGTGAAAAACCGCAGTTCCACCGCGACCGCGACAGAGTGTACTCGCGGACAACTGAAGAATCAGAGAGTATGTTTGGCCGCGGTTTGACCGCGACCGCGGTGGGACCGTGGCAGGAAGCAAAAATTTCAGGGACTAAAGTGCAAAATATGGGATTTTAAGTCCTAAACCCTATATTAAACAAAGGAGGCCGGCCAAGAACAAGAAGGGGGGACATATTTTGGACACAAATTAGACCTAAGGAGGCGGAGAGACACTACTTTAGGGTTAGACAACACCCTTGGAGGCAAGAACACATTGGGAGCAAGGCGGAGAATTCTTCTACGAGTTTGTTCCTTCCTCTTCCTATTTTTCATTGTTGGTTATGACTTTTAGTATCGTAGTTTTACATACTATTATGAATAGCTAATTTGTTATCTAGAGTTTGATAGAACCTTTTGTAGGATAAATTCTTGTTATGTTTTTATATAATTGAGCCATAGCTTTTCTCTATTTGTTCAACTACGTTTATATTGTGGTTGGTTGAAGAGCTCTCAATTAGCTGTGCCTATTTAGTATGCATAACTCGGGAGAGAGTGCATATATTTAGGTAATTGTTGAACAATACCACTCCCAAAGTATATGAGGGATCAATAACCGAGGGTTTAAAGGCGGGATTAGGGATAACGAAGCCTTGGGTGCGATCTGAAGTGAGCTGTATTAAAAGGCAGCTAGCGTAGCTCGGGAGAGTGCGTCTAGTAAGTTGTCGTAATTACTCGGGAGGGATTTACGGTAATAAGAGTGCTCATGATCGGTAGAGAATACTTAGGCGAAATTATAGAAGACATAGCGGGAAGGATTCCGAAAATTGGGGAAATCATAACTCTAGACCTCCTTAATCTTTTCTCTAACCCTCAGTATCGTTAGTTGTTAATTTACTATTTTAATTTGTTAGTTAAGTAGTTAAACACAAGAATCTTAATATCTATAAGTTTGGAATTGTTCAAGCTTGTCTTCTTGGTGATAGTGAACAGCTGTAGCTAAACCTTAGTTCTCTGTGGGATTCGACTCCGGACTTGTAAACCGGATTATATTTGCAGCGACCGCTTAGTCCTTTTTATAAGGCATAGTTGGGCGTGATCACCTATCAACAATGACCTAAATAGCATCAAACTTCTTCCGAGTCATCGGAAGTCCAGTAACGAAATCCATGGTAATCCTCTCCCACTTCCACTCGGGAAGCTCAATCCTCTGAAACAAACCACCAGGCCTCTGATGTTCATACTTGACCTGCTGACAGTTCAAACACCGAGCCACATATGCAACAATATCTTTCTTCATCCTACGCCACCAATACTGTGCCGCAAGTCCTGATACATCTTCGCGGCGCCCGGGTGAATAGAATACCGAGAACTATGGGCCTCTGCTAAGATCAACTCTCGAATCCCATCGACATTGGGCACACAGACTCGCCCCTGCAACCTCAAAACACCAACATCATCTAAGGTCACCTTCGTGGCACCTCCACGCTGCACCTTGTCTCTCAGGGCACACAAATGGGGATCATCAAACTGCCGATCACGGATACGCTCCAATAATGAAGAACGAGCGACTGTGCAAGCTAACACTCTACTAGGCTCCGATATGTCCAACCTCACAAACCGATTAGCCAAGGCCTGAATAACCAAAGCAAGCGGTCTCTGGCTGACCGGGATATAAGCAAGACTACCCATGCTGGCGGACTTCCTACTCAATGCATCGGCCACCACATTGGCTCTCCTCGGGTGGTACAAAATGGTAACATCATAATCCTTCAATAGCTCCAACCATCTCCGCTGCCTCAAGTTCAACTCCTTCTGCTTGAACAAGTATTGCAGACTCTTGTGATCAGTGTACACCTCACACGTCACACCATATAGTAATGCCTCCAAATCTTCAAAGCATGAACAATGGCTGCCAACTCTAGATCATGGACCGGATAATTCTTCTCGTGGATCTTCAATTGCCTCGAAGCATAAGCAATGACTCTGCCGTCCTGCATCAACACCGCACCAAGCCCAATACGGGAAGCATCACAATAAACTGTATAAGGCCCTGAGCCTGTGGGCAAAACCAATATCGGTGCCGTAGTCAAAGCTGTCTTGAGCTTCTGAAAGCTCTCCTCACACTCGTCTGACCACCTGAACTGAGCACCCTTCTGGGTCAATCTGGTCATCGGGGCTGCTATGGATGAAAACCCCTCCACGAACCGGCGGTAATAACCTGCTAACCCCAAGAAACTCCGAATCTCAGTAGCTGATGCCGGCCGAGGCCAGTTCTTGACTGCCTCAATCTTCTTCGGGTCCACCTGAATACCCTCTGCTGATACGACATGACCTAGAAATGCAACCGAACTCAACCAGAACTCGCACTTCGAGAACTTAGCATATAACTAACTATCCTTCAGAGTCTGAAGAACCACTCTGAGGTGTTGCTCGTGCTCCTCCTGGCTGCGGGAGTACACCAGAATATCATCAATAAAGACTATCACGAATAGGTCCAAGTAAGGTTTGAACACTCGGTTCATCAACTCCATAAATGCTGCTGGGGCATTGGTCAACCCAAATGACATGACCAAAAACTCATAATGCCCATACCGAGTGCGGAATGCTGTCTTAGAGACATCCGACGCCCTGATCCTCAGCTGATGGTAGCCAGATCTCAAGTCTATCTTTAAAAACACCTTCGCACCCTGAAGCTGGTCAAACAAATCATCAATCCTCGGCAGGTATACTTGTTCTTTATCGTCACTTTGTTCAATTGCCGGTAATCAATGCACATCCTCATCGATCCATCCTTTTTCTTCACAAACAACACTGGCGCACCCCAAGGAGAAACACTAGGCCTGATAAAACCCTTCTTTAGCAAATCTTGCAACTGGTCCTTTAACTCCTTCAACTCTGGCGGGGCCATGCGATACGGCGGAATAGAAATGGGCTGCGTGCCTGGGGCTAGATCAATATAGAAATCAATATCCCTGTCGGGCGGCATACCCGACAGGTCTGAAGGGAAAACCTCGGGGAACTCCCGAACAATAGGAACAGAATCAATAGAAGGAACCTCTATGTTGGAATCGCGCACATACGCCAGATAAGCTAGACGCCCCTTCTCGACCATACGTCGAGCCTTCACATTTGAAATAACACTGCGGGTGGCATGTCCTGGGGTCCCTCTCCACTCCAATCGGGGCAAATCTGGCAAAGCCAAGGTCACGGTCTTGGCGTGACAATCCAAGATAGCATGATACGGGGACAACCAATCCATCCCTAATATAACGTCGAAATCCACCATGTCTAAGAGCAATAAATCAACATGGGTCTCAAGACCCTCAAACACTACCACACAAGAGCGATGAACTCGGTCGACCACTATAGAATCACCCACCGGTGTAGATACATATACAAGAATACCCAAAGCATCACTAGGCATAGTCAAGTAGGGTGCAAAACAGGACGACACATATGAATACGTAGACCCAGGGTCAAATAGCACGGAAGCATCCCTATCACAGACCAGAATAGTACCTGTAATAACAGCATCTGAAGACTCAGCCTCTGGCCTGGCTGGCAAAGCATAACACCGGGGCTGGGCCCCACCTCCCTGAACCATGTCTCTGGGATGATCGGCTACTGGGTGACCCCTACCTCTGCTGGTCCGAGCTCCACCTCTACGGTCTCTACCTCCACCTCTATGATCCCTACCCCCGCCTCTAGCTGGCTGGGCAAGCTGTGGATCACCTGGTGCCTGAATCATGGGGCGAGGACCCTGCTGCTGAGAACTACCCGAGGCTCGAGGGCAAAATCTGACAATGTGACTCGGGTCACCACAACCATAACAAGCCCTCGGCTGCTGAGACTGCTGGACCTGACGACCTGTATGCCCTCCCCGGAAGCTCTGAAGTGGCGGTGCACTGATGGGCTGCTGATCAGAATAATGCTGCTGAGAACTACCACCGCTTGGAGTACCATGAGAGACCTGAAGTGCTGACTGAAAGGGCCTCGGTGAATGGCCTCTACCATAAGAATCCCGACCTCCAGACGAGGTACCACTGAACCTACCAGAATGACGAGGCCTTTTATCCGACACATGACCACCTCCCCGTGCAAGGGCCATCTCAACTCTGCGAGCTGCATTGGCCGCCTCCTGAAAAGAAATCTCACTACCAGCTCCCATAGCCATCTGGAGACGGATCGGCTGAATCAATCCATCAATAAACCTCCGCACCCTCTCTCGCTCTGTGGGGAGTATAACAATAGCATGTCGTGCCAAATCAATGAACCGAGTCTCATACTGTGTAACTGTCATAGTGCCCTGCTGGAGGCGCTCGAACTGCCTGCGTAGTGCCTCCCGCTGAGTAGCTGGGAGAAACTTCTCCAAAAACAACTTCGCGAACTGATCCCATATCAATGCTGGAGACCCTGCTGGTCTAGATAGGCAATAGTCCCTCCACCAAGTCTTGGCGGATCCTGCAAGCTGGAAGGTGGCAAAATCGACCCCATTGGTCTCCACAATACCCATGGTCCTAAGGATCTCATGGCAGCTGAATAAGAAATCCTGGGGATCCTCTGATGAAGCACCGCTGAATGTGGTGGTGAAGAGCTTGGAGAACCGATCAAGTCTCCACAAAGCATCCGAAGACATAGCCGCTCCATCGCCGGCCTGGGCTGCAATACCTGGCTGAGCTGTCACAGCTGGCTGAACTACTGGGACATGAGTCTGGGGAGCTACCTGCTCCGGAGTACGTGTAGTAGGAGTCTGAACTCCTCCTCTAGCCTGAGAAGTGGCTGGTGCTACTGGCAGCAAACCCGCTCTAGTGACACTCTCCATAAAGCCTGCCAATCTGACTAAAGCGTGAAGATCTGGGGTGACCATGACTCCTCCTGGGACCTGAGCTGGGCCCACCGGAGCTGCTGGGGCTGGAACCTCCTCATCATAGTCAACATGAGGCTCCACCTCTGGGACTGCTGCTCGGGGCTGAGCTCTGCCCCGGCCTCGGCCTCTGGCACGGCCTCGGCCTCGCCCTCTGCCCCTCGTAGGAGCTGCTGCTGGGGGCTCGGGCTGCTGCGCGGTAGAAGAGGAAGAACGTGTTCTCGCCATCTGCGAAAGAACAGAGTAGAAAGACAATCAGTATTTGAGAAACAGAATCGCACGACAAGGAAGGACAAATGTGAAATTTTTCCTAACTCCGTAGGGGATAAATACAGACATCTCCGTACGGATCCCTCAGACTCTACCGAGTTTGTCCGTGAGTAGCGAGACCTATGTAACCTAGTGCTCTGATACCAACTTGTCACGATCCGGATTTCCCTACCATCGGGAGATCGTGATGGCGCCTACTGTTGGAGCTAGGCAAGCCAAACATTTAAACATTTTCGGATAACAACATAACAATAATAAAATAACGAGTCTTTAAATAAATACAGAAGTCTTTTAAAATATAAATAACTGAAAACCCAAAATGCAGAAGTCTAATATTTCACTACCCAAGACTGGAGTCGCTATCTCACGAACTACTAAAGAGTGCTACAAACAAGTCTGAATAGAAATACATAAATGTCTGTCTCGGGACAACGAAAACAAACTGAAACATAGAAAGGGACTCCGGCCTGCGAACGCCAGCTAGGCTACCTCGTAAGTCACTGGACTGAAGTCAGCTCCCGATTGATATCCTACTGCTGTGGTCCAAAAGCTGCTCCGGTACCGTGATCTGTGCAAAAGAGCACAGAAGTGTAGCATCAGCACAACCGACCCCATGTGCTGGTAAGTGCCTGGCCTAACCCCGACGAAGTAGTGACGAGGCTAGACAGGACTACCAAATCAACCTGTGCAGTTCAATGTATATATATGTGCAATACAAGGAAAGAGTACAGAAATTAAACAGTTAAGAGGGAGGGAAGCATACTATGGGGGAGTACAGTCCGGATATAAAGTCAACAATTTAAATAAGAAACAGGGCAATAAAAATAATTAATGAGAGCAGGAAATCAACAGTTGCACGGCATCAACCTTCGTGCTTTTACTCTCATTCTCACCAAAAGCAATCAAATAAAGTGCACGGCATCACCCTTCGTGCTTTCCCTCACGTAACTCTCAAATCATGGCACGGAATGATCCTTCGTGCAAATATAATCAAAACATGGCATGGAATGACCCTTCGTGCAAATATAATCAAAACATGGCATGGAATGACCCTTCGTGCAAATATAATCAAAACATGGCACGGAATGACCCTTCGTGCAAATATAATCAAAACATCGCACGGAATGACCCTTCGTGTATTATCACTCTTCCTCACCCAAACAGTAATCACAACCAAACGGGGCGAGGGGATAAACAAATAATAAGAAATGTCATGGCAAGGGAATTACACAATTATCAGCTAAATCCCGGCAAGGGAGCAACAACAATACTCTCACATCCCGGCAAGGGAGATAATCAATGTACTCAAACCATCCCGGCAAGGGATTATTCATATCACTTTCTATTTCTTTCATTTCTTACTCAATAGTCTTCTTATCATTCGAGCCAACGCTCCAAAGAATTTACAATTCATAATTAGTCCTCATACTCTTCACATTGCATAGAATTCATCAATTAACATGGAAGAGTCATAACAATATCAGGATAAGTACATACAAGGACCCACAATCATGCTAGACACCGGTGTATAGATACTCGTCACCATGCCTATACACCGTACTCGATTCATTTAGCAATTAGCAAATAATAACACTCTAATCCTATTCCCTCAAACCAAAGTTAGATCAAACACTTACCTCGGTCCAAAGAATAGCAATCAATCCTCAAATACCGCCTTTTACAATCCGACTCCGAAACAATGATATCTAGGCATAATTAATTCAATAGTATCAATAAAGACTCAATGGCGAAATCCCATAGCCTAGATATGAATTTCCTAGCATTCTTCCAAAAATACCAAAATTCGACACCGGGCCCACATGGTCCAAACACGAGGATCGGACCAAAACCTAGTCACCCATAACCCCACGAGTCCAAATATATAATTTGTTTTAAGATTCGACCCCAAATTGAGGTTGAATCACCCAAAATTCTCAAAACCTTAACTCTACCCAAAACCCCTAATTTCTACTTTGATTTCATGATTTAGGCTTAGAAACTTTCTAATTAATGAAGGAAAAGTGAAAGAAATGAGTGGGGAATTACTTGCCCAAGTGGTCTTGAAGAATGGGGGCTTTAATGGCTTCCTAATGCTTGGGAGAGAAGAGAGCTCGTGAGAAAATTGGATAAATCCCGTAGGTTCTGATTCTGAAATTTTAAAATTATAGCTGGGCGATTTTGTTCTATGCGTTCGCGACCAAGGGTCGCGTTCGCGAAGACGGGTGGACTGGAAGCATCGCGTTCGCGATAGTGGGGCTGCGAACGCGTAGAGAAATTTTTCTGGGGTCCGGGCCTACGCGAACGCGATAGGAGACACGCGAACGCGTTGAAGGAAGCAGCAGAGCTTCGCGATCGCGATGGCCAGAACGCGAACGCGAAGGAGGGAGAGAGTAAGGCTATGCGAACGCGAAGGCAACACTGCGAACGCGAAGAATGGTCTTTCTGTGTAAATATTGCAGAAAAATCTGAAGTCTTTCTAAGTTTAAAAACACCCCAAACACCTCCGAAAACACTCCCGAGCCCTCGGGGCTCCTAACCAATCACACACACTAACTCAACAACATCCTATGAACTTACTCGAGCGATCAAGTCGCCAAAATAACAATAAAATCATTGAATCAAGCCCCAAATTCATCATTTTTCATTATAACTTCCTAAACTTCCAACTTTAGATATTTAGGTCCGAAACACGTCAAATGACGTCCGATTTTGACCAAACTTTACAGAAAGCGCTTAACACATATTTAAGACTTGTACCGAGCGTCGTAACCAATATACGGGCCCGATACCATAGTCTTTTAATCGATTTTCATTTCCATTTTCCTTAATAATTTCAGAAAAATAATTTCACAAAAAATTCTTTTACTCGGGTTCTAGACCTCGAATTTCGACTCCGGGCACATGCCCGAGTCTCATATTTTTCTACGGACCCTCCGGGACCGTCGAATCACAGGTCCGGGTCCATTTACCAAAAATGTTGACCGAAGTTAACTTTAAATCATTTTAAAGCCACATTTTGAAATTTTTCACAGAATTTAACATATAGTCTTTCTGGCTACGCGCCGAGACTGCGCACGCAAATCGAGGCAACTAAAGGTGAGGTTTTCAAGGCCTCGGAGGCACGGAAAAAGAGAGAAATCCGGTGATGACCCTTTGGGTCGTCACATTCTCCACCTCTAAAATAACCGTTCGTCCTCAAACGGACAAAAGAAAGAAGTACCTGAGTCGGAAAATAGATGAGGATAAAGGCTCCGCATGTCAGACTCGGACTCCCAGGTCGATGCCCCAGGAGGCAGACCTCTCCACTGGACACGCACTGAAGGAAAACTCTTCGACCTCAACTGTCGAACCTGCCGGTCTAGAATAGCTACCGGCTCCTCCTTGTAGGACAGATCCTTGTCCAACTGGACAGTGCTGAAATCTAACACGTGGGCTGGATCGCCGTGATACCTCCGAAGCATGGACACATGAAACACTGGATGCACGGCTGACAAGCTGGGCGACAAGGCAAGTCTGTAAGCCACCTCTCCTACACGATCGAGAATCTCAAATGGGCCAATGAACCTAGGGCTAAGCTTGCCCTTCTTCCCAAATCTCATCACGCCCTTCATAGGCGACACTCGGAGCAAGACTCGCTCACAAACCATGAAAGCTACATCTCGAACCTTACGATCCGCATAACTCTTTTGCCGCGACTGAGCCGAACGAAGTCTGTCCTGAATGATCTTGACCTTATCCAAGGCCTCTTGAACTAAATCTGTACCCAATAACCGAGCCTCTCCCGGCTCAAACCATCCGACTGGAGACCGACATCGCCTACCATACAACACCTCATATGGAGCCATCTGAATGCTGGNAGGAACGCACGTCGTCCGTTCGGACGAGTAGGTCGGGCTCGACGAACGCGTAGAAGTTAAGTTTTCGTCGGGGTCCGGGCCTACGCGAACGCGATAGGAGACACGCGAACGCGTTGAAGGAAGCAGCAGAGCTTCGCGATCGCGATGGCCAGAACGCGAACGCGAAGGAGGGAGAGAGCAAGGCTATGCGAACGCGAAGGCAACACTGCGGACGCGAAGAATGGTCTTTCTGTGTAAATATTGCAGAAAAATCTGAAGTCTTTCTAAGTTTAAAAACACCCCGAACACCTCCGAAAACACTCCCGAGCCCTCGGGGCTTCTAACCAATCACACACACTAACTCAACAACATCCTACGAACTTACTCGAGCGATCAAGCCACCAAAGTAACATCAAAATCATTGAATCAAGCCCCAAATTCATCATTTTTCATTATAACTTCCTAAACTTCCAACTTTAGATATTTAGGTCCGAAACACGTCAAATGACGTCCGATTTCGACCAAACTTTACAGAAAGCGCTTAACACATATTTAAGACTTGTACCGGACGTCGGAACCAATATACGAGCCCGATACCATAGTCTTTTAATCAATTTTCATTTCTATTTTCCTTAATAATTTCAGAAAAACAATTTCACAGAAAAATTCTTTTACTCGGGTTCTAGACCTCGGATTTCGACTCCGGGCACATGCCCGAGTCCCATATTTTTCTACGGTCCGGGTCCGTTTACCAAAAATGTTGACCGAAGTCAACTTAAAATCATTTTAAAGCCACATTTTGAAATTTTTCACAGAATTTAACATATAGTCTTTCCTGCTACGCGCCGGGACTGCTTATGCAAATCGAGGAAACTAAAGGTGAGGTTTTCAAGGCCTCGAAAGCACGGAAAAAGAGAGAAATCCGGTGATGACCCTTTGGGTCGTCACATAGACACACACCTTTTTGGTTCTCCAGCTAAACCTCTTAAGATCCTTCTTATTGCCTGCCTGTAATCAAAGAATGACAATACCATTACGAAAATAGAATTTGTTTCAAAAGAAGAACTACAATATTTGAATTTCTTCTTTTTTATACTTCAAGAGCTGAGATATCATCTAAGTTAGATTCGGTTGATCGAAAAACTATTTAGAGTTCTACTGACTTTTGTTATAAATAAATTCCATAAATTTCAGTTACACTAAATAGGTAAAAAAGCATTGGCAAAAATCAATAATAATCCCTTATCCCAAGGTCACAAGTTAAAAACACAATCTATACTGAACTCAAGGCAAAAAAGAACTTTTACACTCATTATTAGCTTCTCATTATGGACTGGAACTTCACAAAGTGAATCAAACACATATGAAACAAAATATAAACTCAATTTCATTTTTATAACGATTACATGCGTGCAGCCATTCAGAGTAAAGTTATCACTCTTTTGAAAACTAAATTTCACTACAAAGGTAGAACTCACCAGTAAGTCTAATAATAGACACTTCTATATGTTATTCAAGCCTAATGAAAAAGGCCAATGACATATCCACTGGAATTGTAAAAACCCCTTGATCAATCGGAGACTTTTTGATTATTTGGTCTGAAATAACAGACTGATTCCTCTTTAAACCCTAATTTCAAACTTTAGGTAAAAATCTCAAATTTTCTTTTATGCATGCAACATTCCACGAATGCGAAGAAGTAATCTAAACAAAACTAAAAGAGAGAATAAGCAATAGAAGGAGAACTCCACAACCTACCATTTTTCAGCTTATATAGCACAAGAAGAATATTGATAAAAAAACAGAAGAAATTCACGCCATAAAATATCATCACAACCCCTTAATAGAAAAATATAACAATTTGATAAGTGAATAATAGAAGAAGAAAATTGAGATACTCACAGAGATGACACTTAAAAACAGTGGAGGAGAAAGAGAACTGCAGAGAACACTGAAGGAGAAAGAGAACCAGAAGAGTGAAGGAGATGGGAAATAGAAGAGAGAGAGAGTGGTGTATGTAAAGCTTGATTCCAGCACAAGAAGCACTAATCCATATGAACTATTAATTGTTAACAAACTTATCAAATTATAGAATAAAGATAACATAAAGAAATATAAATACTTTCTTCATCTATACTATATTAAAAGTGGGAAGGTCTTACGTTAAAAGTTGAATTACAAAAATACCCTTAAAATTATACTGACTATTTTACCCTTCACTTAAATAAAAATTGCCCCCTACTCAATGTACGCTAAAGCAAAATAAACCACTGCACTAAACAACATGACTCTTCGTTGCTATCCAACTTTTGAAGAATTTGAGAAGCTGCTTTGCATATTTCATTAAACATTAAATTCATTTGACTAATTAAATATAAAACGAAATTCATTTATCAATTGCAAGTTATAACGTGTTGTCCATCCATCTTTATCTTTTCGTTTCTCATTTTCACAAGCCAAATAAAGTGGAAGCTCTGCACTTATAAATGCGGGAGAAAAACATGTCAGTTCTTTCCATGGAGCAAGGCAATTGACATTCCAAATCACTAGCCTGTTGTAATTGGAAACAATATCAAAGAGCCATGAAGGAGAAAGTCGCAATATAAAATTGGTTTTACTTTCTTTATTTGATATTTTTTTCTTTTAGTTTCTACCCTTGATTTATGAAATCCAGTCCATACAAATATAAGGGTAAGATCTGTTATGTGATGATTTTAGAATATATATTTTTGTATGAAATTGGTTTATAGGTTTATAATTTAGTAGCATGCATGAAACTTTGTGAAAGATTGTTATTCGGGTTGCAATACGGAGAATATTATATCAAAAACCACCAATGTTTTATTTTTCTCAAGATCTATTTTTCTAACAACATGTTACACATGGCTTGACATATACGTGAAGGGGAACCTTAAAAGTTTAAGGTTGAATTACCAAAATACTCTTCTAAAAAACCTAAATATTTTTTTTTAAATAAATATAAAAAATAAGGCTAGAATAGTACTACGAATGGTCTTTTCATATCTCACCATATTCCCTTAGTATTATAGTAATAATTAATAAGGCTGGAATGCTACGTATATGGTCATGCAAAGGAGATACCTTAAAGCAAGTCTGTCTAATATTTTCGTGCAACTATTTGATCTCCTTTGTAAATTTAGTCTACCAATTCATAGACAATGGTATGTGATTTTATGTTCATTGACTTTTCATTTCGTTAATTAAGAAGTCTCCATGATCCTTTTATTTTGTCTCTTAGTCATTTTTCTGGTTTATTTTATACTATGACTCATCAAGTAGTGACCGAGGAGATATGGAACGAGAAGCCTTATGAAAATTGAAATTAAAAGTGTTGTTCTCCGCCACTGGGTCAGATTAGAACTAAAGAATTTTGAAAATTAGGTATATATTCATGAAAGAGTACGAACAATTAATCATGAAATCCATGCGACATATGATTATATTTTCTTCTCATTCTGATAATGTTTAGTAGATATCTGATGCTACTTTTTTCTTAGATCATTTTTAGTAGACATGTTTCAGTGTTTACTTGGAGAATAAAGACTATATAAGAGAACAACGGAATAAGTGGAGAGACTTTTGTTTTCACGTATTATAAATGCTTCTTTGTATATTGCTATTATCTAAATTCCATTCAGTTAAATGGGAAGAGAAAAGAGACTTCCTTGATGTAAAAGGCAACGTTAGGAAATGATTATGCCGACATAGGAAAGATATCAAGCTCTAAGATTTTATTGAAAAATAAGAAAACAAATAATTTTAAACATTATAGAGATATATGGACCTTTTTCCTGAATTTTATCTCACTTGATTAGCTAATTTTTATTCAATAGATAAAAGTTAGTTCGTCATGCAATTCAACTTTTCATATATATCCACAAATGAGAGTTGAATCTATCGATGTATAAATAAATAATACTTATAGGTGTTTATGAAGAAGTTAAAGATGTTGTGCAAGACATCTGCATTAAGATAGAGAGCGAGAATTGAATATTCTTGCAGAGAAGAGCAATCAACCTTGAGAGACAAATCATGACAAGGCTCACTTGATATTGTTATACATGATTGAAGGATACATAATAGATAAAGTTGATCACAGAAATGTTGCTTCTAACATCGTCTATTGAAGCAATCAAATTTCAAAAGGGCGATATACTAAAGTTTGATTGATAGTATGAAGGCTAAAAAAATGGAGATAGAGTTGGTTGCAGAGTATGCTTTTTATTTTAATTTATTAAGGGTCTTATGATTGCATTAGAACACTAACTTTTGGTATGTTTAAATCCGTAAACAAAAACAAATATCTTTTGTCTGTATGCATTAAATATTTTTACATATATTTAAGAATACACGTGCAACGCACGTGAAGAGAGACTAGTTACCTATAAACATAAATATAATATGAGAATACTTTCACCGTTTCAAACAGACCTAATAAAATAATAATAATAATAATAATAATAATAATAATAATAATAATAATAATAATAATAATAATGAAATATGTAAGCTTTTCCTAGTGGAGATATTATCAAGCACTTTATGGGCATCACTAATATTACAAGCGAATTCAAAAAGAGAAATGTAAGAAAACCCACAAAAAGTTAGAGATTGTATATATATAAAACAATAAATCAAATAAAATTATTACGTGCATATATGAAATCCTACAATAACTACCCAAAAAATAGAAAAGTAACATATTAGCCATAAAGGCATAAACTCAGCACATTAAACAAGAAAAATGAAGAAAATATCACCTGAACTAATTCATCTTAAATCCACAATCTCTTCTGTAACCCCTGCCATATGAATATCATTGTCAAGATCTAAGAACACAATTGCTCAAAAAATGGTATTTTAGATAACGAAGACTTGCAAGAGTTGATCCACCGAAACAAATTAATTTAGTATTTGTATTATGCGCTTAATCCCTAATAATTGTTAGTAGACTGTATTTGTAAAATAATTCTGGAAATATAAATGAATATAAACAGAAATGAACATAAACAGAAATGACATAAAACCAATTCGAGCCCACTGAATTCACAGTGTTTCCTTAAGGAATTTAATCCCCTCCTAGTACCCAAGGTTATGGATTATTTCCTCCCAAGATAGAAAGAATTACACACTGGTGTAGTTGTACTTCAAACCCCAGTGTTTCAGCGAACACAAAGTTCGGTAGCAAATCACACTTACTTTTTACTTTGTTTGATGCTAAAAGTATGCAGAAGAAGGAGAGAAAACTCAGAAAATCGTAGTGAAATTCTGAGCGGAATAGTGTTGTATTTATAGCCAAAGTTGGGCTGAAATCTGAAGAGGTGCAACTCTTCAGAATGGTTGTTTATGCAAAACGCCCACAGCATAAATGCCATTACATAAATGGCCATTTACTCAATAATAAAGAGGAAAAATAAAGAGGAAAAATTGAAGAGGGTAGTTACTTTTCTGTTACCAAAACAGAAAAACGGATTGGATTTAATATTAATATTTAATATTAATATTCTGTTATTAAAACAAATAAATTTGGTCCAAAAAGTTAATCAATCAATCATTTGACCGAAGCCGTAGCCGAAGCCGAGCGAGCGACGACGGCGGCGCGAGGCTTGCCTTCTTCTCAACTCTTTAAGAGCTAGAAGAAGAGCAATTGCTTATATACCCATAAAAAACCTCTTCCTCTTCCAATATGGGACAATGCCCATTTGCCAAGGGGAACTTAAAATTTCACTCAAAAATTTTATTTCCCTCCATTTCCCATTCACCCTCTTTTAAGTATTTAATATATATTAGGCAGAATGACCTAAATGGCACCTGTACTTCACCCATTTTGTCATGCCGGTCCCCAAACTTACATATTTGCCAATTAAACACTTATACTCATTCAAAACGTGAATAATAAACGCTTATCCAATGAGGCTGCCAGTGCGTGTTTGACAATCGCCTACACGTAGGACGCCACGTCAATAAAATATATCCACGTAGGCTCCAAGTCACATCTGATGGCCAAATAGGATAAAAAATTATTTACCCCCCCCCCCAACCCACATTTCCCCTCATTTTACAATTACCCCGCTAAATTAGGGCTTAGATAGTATCGAACAACAGTGAGTCGCTCCTCTCTTCTCCGTCGTTCTTGCCGGGATTTTCATCTGTACAGTTGTTATCAAAGTTTGTGGGGTAAGTTTCTTCATTTATTCTTCATATTTTGTCTTTATTGTTCTTCATTTCCTTCTATTTATGGGGATTTTGCTCTGTTTAGGGTTTTTTAGGGGGAGGTTGGGTTAGGTCGTAATTGCTGTTTAATATCCCTTAATATATAGGGCTTTTGTTGTGTTTTTCTACATGTTAGAGTGAAAGGCCTTTTTAATGTAGTGTCATGCATGTAATGGCATATTTGGTTATTCTCTTTAGTGTTTTGGGTTTTTGTTTTCAAATCAGAATTTCATCCTAGTGTCTTGGGTTTTTGTTGGGTCTCGTTCATGTTAGCGGTCCACCACAGTATTTTCTGAATATTATAAGGCATTGTGGGGACGAAAAAGGAATCTTGGATGCTTTTTTACTTTAAAAATCTGTCTTTTTTGTTGGTTTGTTTATGGAGTTGTGTAAAGGTGCAACTTTTGATAACAAATAGTCATTGATAACACTGTTTTTTTTTTGTTTCTTTGCAGGTATGAAAAGAAAATGGCTTCAACCCTAGTTAACCTACAAATCCACCACAGTGGTAATTTTGTATCCGACCCTGACCTAAGGTATGCAAATGGACTAACCTGTCCTCACTTAGCTACAGTTGATGTGGATGAGCTACATATTATGTTGTTTCACAAGTTTGCTAGGGACTTAGGATTTTTAGAAGTGGATTTGTTTGGATGTAAAGTTAACAAAAGTGGTGCCTATTTCATTTTAAAAACAGATGCTGATGTGTTAAATTTTCTTAATACATTGAAAGGTGGTGACTTTGTTGATGTTTGTATTGTCCATAAAATTAGTGAGCCTATTCTTGTTGAGGACATAACTGAACTAGACCCCACTATACAAACAGAGGGGCATGACAGTGGGTTAAATGAAGAGATAGAAGAATCAGATGAAGGTGAAAGTAATAACTTCTCTTCCTATCACCTTCAGACATCAGAATCTGAATCTGATGAGGACCTTGATGATTCTGAAGGGTCTGACTCACTGTTTGATATAGATGAGAACATTGAAGAGTGTAGTGATTTGGAAGATGATTTAGTTGAAATTAGACAGTCTAAACTCAACAAAAAGAAGGATGCCCAAGTAAATGTAGATGAGATACCATCTGGTCCAGTTGGTGTAGATGATGGTTTTGAAGATATGCATAAGAACAGAAGGGGAAAATATGAAGGGAAACTAGGAGGGGATGACCAGTATTTTGATAGCTCAGATCCAGGTAGTGAGTGTAGTGATGATGACAGAGAACCTGTTGGCCCCGATGAAGTAAGGGATGCTCCAGCTAGGAATCCAAGTAAGAAGGTGTATTTTGATACAACTTCCAAAAAAATATTTTTGAACTGTATATGATCTTTGAGAATGTTGTAGGGCATATTTCAAAGACCATAGTAAGTGTGATGTAGTTGAGAACAACATGTGTGAGACATTCAATAGTTGGATATTGGCAGCTAGGCACAAGTCTATCATTACTATGTTAGAGGAAATTAGAGTCAAGTGTATGGAGAGGATGAATAGCATGAGAGAGTTTTCTGAAAAATGGGTAGGTGAGATATCACCCATGGCTATGGAAATACTTGGAGAGAATGCTCAAAGGGCAGCCAAATGTGAAGTCAAATTTAATGGTGAAACAGGGTATGAGATCCAGGATGGGCCATATAAACATGTTGTTGACTTTAGGGCATATACCTGTACTTGTAGATCATGGCAACTCAAAGGAATTCCATGTGCACATGCAATTACAGCAATGCATTACAAGAACTATGAGGTTGAGCCATATGTTGACCATTGGTATAGAAAGGATACCTACCTTAAGGCATAGAGCAGATTCATTCAACCTTTAACTAGTATGAATTTGTGGCCAACAAGCACACTGCCAGCTATTGAGCCACCTGTTATAACTGCAATGCCGGGAAGGCCAAAGAAAAAAAGGACAAAGGCTGCTGATGAACCAAAGAAGAAGTTTTGGAATGGCACAAGGATAGGGAGACAAATAAGATGTTCTTTGTGCAAGACTCTAGGACATAACAAGAAAGGATGCCCATCAGCAGTAAGTATTAATGTTTGTTTTGTTACTAATATTGAAAGAATTCAATTACTAGTGATAGTTTTGTTATGTGTATGCAGAAAAACCAAGAGGGAAGGGCTAGAACTAGTTCAGGTAGAGGTGAAATTGCTGAAAGTGGAACTGCAGCAGCTGGAAGTGCATCAACAATACCTGCAAGTGCATCAACAACACCAGCAATCCTTGATCCAAGCATACAACAATCAACTAATGTTGCAAGAGGTCCAAAAAGGAAGACCAATGAGCCTAGAAGAGGTGGTGCAAATGCAGGGTCTAAGAGAACAAAGACAGCAGGATATGGTGTGCTATTTGATTCAAGTGGCACTGTTATACAGAGGGTAAATATTTCAACTCAATTACACAATGGTTTACTACATAATCCCTCACTCACAACCTTTTATTTTTGTGCAGTCAGGAACTACTGACAGAGTGGTACACAATCCTTCTACACTCATAAGTTCTGCTCCTACCAACATTGAACTTAGGTTCAAACCACCTGGACTAAAGTGGAAGGGCCGACCAGCAGTTACACAAAGGCAGCTGCAAGAACAGAGTTACAGAAGGGCAAAGTCTGCTACAACCACTCAAGCCACACCAGTTACACAATCCACACCAAGCAGCCAAGCCACAAATGACATTAATTGAAGTGCTCAACTGATATTTACTATGTTTTTGTTGACTGTGGTAGACAATATTTTGTAAAGCTACTTCATTATGTATGTTTTTGTTGATTGCCTATCATTGACAATATTTTGTAAACCAACTCCCTTATTTTGGATGTTTTATTAACTGCCTATAACACAGGCCATTATATTAGTACTTGTTGCTGTAATGGAGCCTTTGTCAATATATTTCATGAACAAAATTTTACATAAACACAAAATATGTAGCCTAAACCCAGGAAATAACAAAGTGCACTATCAATCCTAAACAAATAACATAATAGCTAACATTAGAACAAGTACAACCACAATTATAATAGCAGCAACTCTCAACTTCGACCTTCCTTGACTTCTTTGACAATGGCATCGATCACTCTTCTTAATAAGAGCCGCAAGAAGAGTCTTGTAGTGTTCTTCCTCAATCGCACGATCAACCCATCTGAAAAAGCCACAACCTTCACCAATCTCATATCTTCGGCAGCCCAGGAACCTCCTTCCAGGATTGGTGGGTGTTCGTGATATTTTAAGATCTGCAGCAACTCCACAATAACACAAAGGTTGCATCCTCATTGTTGAAGGAGAAGAGGCGGCAATAGCGTATTTGTTGCAGGAGAAGCAGAAAAAAATCCACTTTCAAAACAAAAGGAGATTGCAAAAATTGATGGGCAAAGAAGATTCACATGAAATTAAAATTCTATTTTTGACAGTTGAAGCTAACAAAGAAAGAAGAAGGCATCAGATTTGCTAAATTTAGCTTCTACAATGTTCAACAATGGAGAATAAGGTACAAAGAAGAAGATGGATGTTAAATAGGCTAAATTATTACCGTTAGGGCTTTTTTTTACTGTCTTCACGCCCCTTACAGGCATGTGAATCACGCACTGCAGCCACATATGACACATAGGATAAGCCACGTTGGATAAGCGTTTATTATTCACGTTTTGAATGAGTATAAGTGTTCAATTGGCAAATATGTAAGTTTGGGGACCGGCATGACAAAGTGGGTGAAGTACAAGTGCCGTTTAGGCTATTCTGCCTATATATTAATTAAATATATCCAAAACCCAACAATAATTTCCCTCTGCCTATAATGGTAAAGCTTATCCAAACTTTGTCTCTTTCCTTTTCTAACTTCAGTAGGTTATTCCCTGTGTGTTCTCAACAGCAACATCTCGGCTCTCTCTCTCTCTCTGTTCAAGGTTTTTTTTTTGAAAGATTTCCTTTTTCTATGCAAAAGGGAAAACAGGTTTCTGCTAGAAGGAGAAATGAGGTTATTGAACAAGCGCTTGAATATTTTGCCAATATTTTAGGTAGGAAATTACAACAACGATGACTCAATATTTTGAAAGATATCGCATCGCCTAGAGTTCAATAGACTAAGGAACAATGACTCGCTGATAGGAATCTGCGATGTCGCTCTAGATATCACAAATGTCACCTAAGAGGAAACAGTCATTTTGCTGCAACTGCAAGCTAAGAGAGCTGAATAAAAAAGTAGCGACTTAGACATCATTCAGGTAGTCCTCAACGTAAGCTGGTACTCAATCTCAAACACTAAGTGCTCTTACAGTTGTTGATTCTCCGCTAATTCAGAAGGTAGAAAGGTATGTTTTTGTCTTACTTCTCCGAGACACCATATTTAGATACACACATACAATATTGTATGTGCATATATAGGTATAATTTGCTGCATACATTGATCTACCATTGTTAAAACTACTTTTTAATTTGTAGGATAAAGATGATCATTCAACCTAAAATATAGTTTATGAGGAAGTCATTCAAAAAGCGCTCTCTTAGATTTGGTATAGTTATATCAATGATCATTCATTGCTTCTCTTTCCAACTTGTATAAACATGGCGACTGATGTACTCGGGAAATTGCGCTTACATGTAACTTTATGGGTATCAATTGCTATTCGTTAATTATGCATGGTACACCATTAGGCTTGTGATATTTGAGATTTCAAATAAAGTTTCTCTCTTACAACTTGGGTCTTCTTCCTGCTCACTCTTTCACACAGTAAATTCTACTAAAATTAAATTCTACTAAGTGAGTAAATGAAGCAAACTGTATTAATACCAATTGTTTTCTAGCTTGTTCTGCATTTCTTTACGTACGCTTCCATTTATTCTCATATTTTGTTTCTTCTTTACCTAATTCCACATTTTGCTGAACTTTCACTTTCACTGAGCAATAAATGATTGTTCTCTTATTTTTTGTAGTGCATTTCAGTTCTCTCTCTGTCTCCCTTTTCTTTTAAACAATTTTGGTTATGGATATCTTTTTCTTTTATTCTTTTGGGTGCAAAATTTAGAATTATAATGATCTGATTGTGACTTTCCAATTAACTATTTCCTCTTACTTGAATACATGTTTCTTCTTTTACATGATTTTCGTAAAGCTAAATATACACACTCATAAAGATCATGGTCAATTGAATTCGGTTCCTCTCTTTATCTCCCAGATTTTATTTTTTATCGCATATTAAAGATGCATTTAGCAAATTTGTGTGAGCATAAAGAAAAAGAAAATGTGGAGTGAGTTTTCCTTCTTCTCTTTTTGGGTGATTGACTTTCCTATACGAGTTGGTCAATTAGAGAGTCGTAATTGATAGTTTGGCTGTAAATTGATCAATCCTGAGTGACTCTGTTTGATAGAAAGGCTAATGATCTGATTTCATTCCTTCTCTAAGCTATTAGTATTTTTCATACACTACAAAAAACCGGAATTATCGCGGCGGTTAAATAATGACGGTTCAACAAAACCTCCGCAATATATATCATAATACGGCAGCGTTCTAGACGCCATTAGTGCGTAATGTAAAACCGGCGTTTTTTTAACAATTACGGCGGTTCTAAACCGCCGCTAGTTAGACAAAAATTTTAATAATTCATTTAATGTTATTATTCCGTAATGTAATGTAATATATCCATTCAAAATTTCAAACACCTTCTCTCTCGTTCAAAAGCCCTAAACAGAGTAAAGAAAAGCCCTAATCACTGTACACCTTCTCTCTCTCTACACCTTCTCTCTCGTTCTCTCTAAACAAGCGATTCCCCCAAATCACTGTAATGTAAGACGTTTATATCCGTTAACGATTCTCCCAAATCCTTTAGCTTTTATGTAAGGAAATCAGATTTAGGTAATGTGTTTGAATTACACTGATTTAGGTTTCGATTTTGCTGTTTTAGCCATTGATTTTAGGCGTGCATGTGTGTATTGGACGAAGATCAGTTTAAATCACTGATTATAGCTGTCGATTCACTGCTTAAGCCATCAATTTCACCGTTTGGCAATCAATTATATTTTATTGATTTGGCCGTCGATTTCACTGTTTAGCTGTCAATTTCCGCTAATAGTTTTATTTTATTTTTTGTTTATTTTTGTGTCAAGTTTTGTTACTTTTCTGTTCAATTAAGTTTGTGTTTGTTTAAATTTTGACATTTTTAGTTTTTGTTCTGCTAATATTAACCTAAATATCATTTATGGCCTTGATAGGTAAAGGAATCTAAAACAGCTGGAGCAATTCTGTATCCCTTTGATGTGGTGCGTTGTCTGAAAGGTTAGTTGCTACCTAAAGCTTGTGCGAGAAATATGTTCTTTTGGTAAAACGATTAGGCTGATTTTATGTATATCGTGTACAAATGAATGGTCTGTAATACCTCTAGTATAATATCACCTTACAGTATGTGACTTTGTTTGTAGCTATGTTTTCAAAGTCTCGTTGAGTTTTCTACTTCACCCCTACTGCTTCGATTGCTCATAAAGGTTGCATCTATCTCAAGTCAGTCAGGATCAGCTATGTGAATCTTCTACGCGATTCTGCTTCTGGATCCATTTCATTTCAAATACCGAATAATCTGCCTCCTTTACTAACAATTGTAAACAAGTTAATAAATTCTTTAAATTTCAACATACATACCTAAAAGTTATTACTGCTTATACTTTTCATCCTAACTATAATTCCTATAGATCCAGTCTTTAGAAATAACCAACTAGGTGTGTATTAATTCTTATTTTTAATTTTGAACAAATATATGTCTTCTTATTACATTTGCTCTTTGTGTTTAAGCCAATTTAGCATTAGAAACCATGTATTAGGACTTTTTCTTTCTTCTCTGCTAAGTTTTATGAACATCAGTCAGGTTCCATGTGCAATTTCCCTACTTTTTGGCATGTATTTGCCATGAGTTGAGAAAAATGTCCACAAGATCCCTCTTTCTTTCCTTTTTTTTTTTTGGCTTTTGCTTGGTCAATTTGATATTAGCTGTACAGTTTGATGACAAAAAATATTAGTATTGCTCATTTGTGAACTAAAGACAAGTTACTTCACTGAAAACGTATCAAATAATGCATGCTGATGGTATAAACAAAACTAATTTGACGATATGGATAGTTCATGCATGTTGTCGTTTTTGTTTTTCCCTGAATAAGTTTCACATGTTCTTTTCTTTGTTTATTTCTCGCTTTAGTTTCCGTTTATTCTTCAGAAGTTAAAAAGTGAGATTAAGTGATTACTATTCTTTTGATTTCCATATAGTGGCTATGAACTAGCTTTTTCATTTTTATATTGTGATGTTATCTTATATCTTCTTTTCTAGCCATGCCAATTGATAAATCTTGGATTAGCAAACCACGAAATACACTTGAATACGCGGATGGGCTTAGAAAATTTCTGGATTTTTCTTTTGAGTATGGGTCTATTGATGGGCGTGTAATTAAGTGTCCGTGTCCGAAATGTGGTTTTAACAAGTGGCAAAGAAGAAATGCAGTTGAAGAACACCTGACTTGTAAGCCTTTTCCAAAAAATTATAAAGTTTGGTATTTGCATGGTGAAGAATCAAATCCAACTAAGCCACAAACGTTTCAGAGCACACATGTCATAGAAGAAACTCTGCAGCCCCAAGATCCAATGGTAACCATGATTAACGATGCATTTGGGTTCATATGGAACAATGTCAATGAGCCTGGTGTGTCTTGTGAGCCTATGAATAGTGAAGAAACATTTAATGAAGGGCATAATGAAGAATATGCACAGTTTTATGAGCTGGTAGAAGATGGCAATCAACCATTATATGAAGGGTGCGCGAAATATTCCAAATTGTCCTTTCTAGTCAAATTGTATCTGTCACGCCCCGAACCATGGCCTGGGCGTAACACGACACTCGATGCCTGACTGCATGTGACCGAGCGAACCAACTGTATGGTTGGATCAACATGTGGTGTAACTGTAAGCTAGAGGTAAATATATTGCATGATAATCTACTAAAGAGTCTGACTGAAATATCATAGATGCGGAAAATACTGAAAGGGTCTGCAAGTATAAACAAGTAGCCGACAAGGCTAACACATAAAAGCCTGCTAATATCTGACTGACTGGGTTATAGTCTACGAAGCCTCTAAAGAATACTGAAAACGCCAACTATTTATCGGGGACAAGGTCCCCAGTATACCTTATTAACTGAAACACTATAATGACAAAAACAAAAGAGATATAAGGCCCCGAAAGACTGGGGCTCACCAATAGCTGATACGAGATATCCTAGCAAGCAGAATCGTCAACCTGAAAATCGTTACCTGCATCGCGAGATGCAGGCCCCGGGCAAAAGGGACGTTAGTACATTTGAATTGCACTGGTATGTAAAATAGCTGAACAAAAGAACTGTAAATACTGAAACTGAAACTGAACTGCTAGCTGATAAACTGATAACTGAACAAGGAAGTAAGGATATGAATACTCCCTTTTCTGAATGATGAACAACCTGTTTAACTGAATATTAAACTGCGGCCTCAGGCCCTATATATATATATATATATATATATATATATATATATATATATATATATATATGTGTGTGTGTGTGTGTGTGTGTGTGTGTGTGTGTGTGTGCGCGTGCGTGTGCTTACGCGCACAACTGTGGCCTCGGGCCCAAGTATACGTATACATAATTGCGGCCTCAGGCCCAAAGATGCATAAAGCATTAACTGCGGCCTCAGGACCAAATACATGTGTTCGACTTTCAAGAATATAAAAATTAGGAACTGAGAATCATACTGCAGTACAGGATACTGAAATAATGAGCCATACTGAGTTACATGATACTGGAATAGTGAATAGGATTAGACTGAGTTGAGTACTCATAATAAGTAGATTTGTCATAACTGAAACTCATAGAATATCGAATGATTATGAAACTATGCCATCTAGAGAATATAAGTTCTACTACTATTCATGGAACTAAGGCATAATTACTTTCTGAGGAAACTAGTAATAGTCATAATGAATGGGACGTAGGGAGAATCATAGACATTCCCAAACGAAAAGAGTTAGCCTCACATACCTCAATTTCGCCCCTTAGTGATACTACAATGATCCACAACACTAAGAACCTTCAATCTACAATAGCAACATCCAATGGAACCAATATTAGTAACAAATTCCATAACTTAAG
>NW_017671489.1:114828-139529 GCF_001879085.1 Nicotiana attenuata
GTGACCGCGAGATGAGTTCATATGATTTGAATGTGACGAGAAGGTATTGCTGAAGGTTTCACCTATTTGAGACTCCAGGTATGTTTTTAGACTCGTTCGAGGACGAACATTTGTTTAAGAGGGGGAGGATGTAACGACCCGCTCAGTCCTTCTGAAACTTATAGCCCCGTTTCCCCCATTTTTTTTTTTTATGTGTTGTTCAGCTGTGTTGAGTTGTATCGAGTTGGTAGGTTTGGGTTCTAAGTAGTTTTGGAGTGAAATGATCACTTAGTCTCTTAGTTAGAAAGCTATGTTAGAAAAGTCAACCGAAAATTGACTAATGAGTAAACGAATTCGGATTTGGATTTTTATGATTCACTTAGCTTTGTTGGGTATTTTAGACTTAGGAGTGTGTCCAGAATATAATTTGGAGGTCCGTGGTAGAATTAGGCTTGAATTGGCGAAAGTTGAAAGTTTAGAAGTTCTTAGGCTTGTATTCGAGGTTGATTTGGTGTTTTGGTGTTGTTTTGGGTATTTCGGATGTTCGACTAAGTTTGCGTAGTGATATATGACTTGTTGAAATTATTGGTTGAGGTCCCGAGGGCCTCGGGTGAGTTTCAGATCGGTTTGGGTTGTGTTATGCTTGTTTTTCTTATGTTTCGACGCCGTTTCTTCAAGTATAAATGATATCATTTTGAACAAATGAGCTCCGGTTTCGTTTTTGATTGAAGCATTAGATCCATATCGTAATTACGGACCCATAGCAAAAAAAATCGTTGAATTTGGACATCGTATGAGGATTTTATAGCCATTTTACTAAGAATTAGGTAGCCAGATTTTTCAGTATAATTACGAAATTGCCACTGACGGCATATTTAAATATCTGCACTAGTTGCAAATATTAAAACCTACATATCTCCTTTTTTATAAGGTCAAATTGAGTGATTCAAAAGCGTAACTTGATTAGAATTTTACAAGGAATCCGCTGGAGTCATAAAATATGAGTTTAGAGATCGTTTGGCACGAGAAACAAGTCAAAATAACTAGCAGAAAAATATATAAAACTAGGGTTTGTTCATTCGTTCATATTTTGAGTTGGGGAGCTCGGATTTGGGCGATTTTGGAGGAGATTTTTACCATAGGGATTTGGGTAAGTGTTCTTTACTCGGTTTTTCATGAATCCATCTTCGTTATTGGGATTTGATTGATGATTTCAAAGTGAAATTGAGGGAGTTAGAGTTTGAGTTTTGGAGAGTTTTAAGTGAGGATTTGATGGATCAAAGGGAGTCCGATTTTGACGAATTTTATATGGTTAGACTCGGGAGAGGACGAGGATTATTATTCTGCCATTTTTGACTGATTTAGAGATGTGGGCCCGGGGGCTGGATTTTAGCCGATTTCGGATTTTTGGTATATTTTGTAGTTTTTATTGTGAAATTCGATTCATTAGCATATGTTGATGGTATTAATCTGATTATGGTTAGATTCGGAGCTTTTGGAGACCGAGTCCATAGACGAGGACATCCCGGAGTAGAATTTTACGCTGTGAGGTAAGTAACAGTTTTAACTCTGGCTTTGAGGGTATAAACCCGGAGAAATTGATATCATGTGATTGTTTGGTGGTGATACCCACGCTAGGTGACGGGTGTGTGGGTGTGCACCGCGAGGGATTAAGACTTGGTCCGTCCCGTGAGGCCAGGCCTAAAAGCTATTATTTGTGGTTATGTGTTTACTTGTTGTTGAACTTGTTTGCCTTCATGTTAGGGATCCTGTTTAGGTTTTATTCATGCTCACATTATTTGTACTCAGTCATAGAAATTATTGTACAAGTTTACCTCAGTCTCTATTATTTGCTAATATGCTGTGGTACTTGACGTGGGTTGTGTTCCCTTATTTGTTGATGATGGTGAGGCTAGTGAGGTACATGACTGAGTGAGGCCGAGGGCCTGGTTGTGAGGATATTAATACCATAGCGCGTGAGTTGTCTGCGTAGCACGTGAGTTGACCGTGCGGGTCTAGGTATTGATACCATAGCGCGTGAGTTGTCCGATAGCACGTGAGTTGACCGTGCGGATCCAGGTATTGAAATGGTAGCACGTGAGTTGTCCGTGCTTAGCGCTTGGGCTTTGGTAGCCCCTCCGGAGTCTGTACACACCCCTAGTGAGCGGAGAGTGTTGACTGTATTGAGTGTTGAGTGTTGAGTGCTGAGTGCGAGTGCTGAGTGATGGAGTGACATTGTTGTGAGGTTGCATTTACTTTTGCTGTTGCTGCATTTATCTTTTAAATTTCTTTGTGGCATTTACTGAGTTATGGAATTTACCTGTTTATTCCTGTTATTTTTAAAATTGTGAAAAATAAATAATTGGATTGTTTTGCTCAGCTCGTCACTATTGCTCAGTTCCTTAGTTATTTCTGTTACTACTGAGGTGGTTGTACTTATACTATACCCTGCACTTTATGTGCAGATCCAGGTGAGTTAGGGCGCGGCGATCGTTGAGTTCAGGCCAGCTTTAATTGGAGACTGCAAGGTTTCCTGCGTCCGCAAGACCTTGTTACTCCTTTTGTCATTTCTTCTTTCAGACAGTTAGATAGTTTATATCTCAGTTCATAGTTTTAGACACTCATGACTTAGTGACACCCCGATGTTTGGGACTCGTTTCCGTATTTTATATTATTTATATTTAGAGTTGGTTTAGTTTATCAGGAATTAAATTATTGGAAATGTTTTATCAAATTCTTATAATCAAATTAGTAGTAATATTTTGGGAATAGGCTTGCCTTGTAACACGATAGGCGCCATCACGACCATGGTTAGTTTTTGGGTCGTGACAGGATTTGACGATCAAGAATAGCCACTGGAATTTCTTCGTAAGACAGGCTGTCTTTAACCCCTATAATCTCTGTAGGAACCACAAGTGATGGGCCTCCCATGACTTTCTTCAACATGGACACATGAAACACTGGGTGTACAACAGCTAGTTCTTGTGGCAATTCTACTCATAAGCCACCAGTCCGACCCTTCACAGGATTCTATATGGACCAATATAGCGGGGACTAAGTTTCCCCTTCTTCCCAAATCTCATAACGCCTTTCATGGGCGATACTTTCAGAAACACCCAATCATCAACTTGGAACTCTAAGTCTTTACGCCGCACGTCCGAATAGGACTTTTGGCGACTTTGGGTCGTCTTCAAATGACTTTGTATCAAGTTGACTTTCTCCGTAGCCTGATAGACCAAATCAGGTCCTAACAACCCCGCTTCTCCGACTTCGAACCAACCAATTGGTGATCTACACCTTCGCCCATACAGAGCTTCGTATGGTGCCATCTTGATACTAGAGTGATACTTGTTATTATAAGCAAACTCAATGAGAGGTAGATGATCGTCCCAATTACCTTTAAAATCGATAACACACGCCCTCAACATATCATCAAGAGTCTGAATGGAGCGTTCCGCCTGGCCATCTGTCTGAGGATGAAAAGCGGTGCTGAGGTTCACCCTTGTGCCCAATCCCTTCTGAAAGGATTTCCAAAAGTTCGCTGTGAACTGGGCACCACGATCTGAGATAATTGACAAAGGAGTCCCATGCAATCAGACAATTTCTTTGATATACAATTTGGCATAATCCTCGGCCGAATCTGTAGTCTTCACTGGCAAGAAGTGAGCTGACTTGGTAAGTCGGTCTACAATCACCCAAATCGAATCATGCTTCCGGAACGAGCGAGGTAGACCTGTTATGAAGTCCATGTTTATCATCTCCCATTTCCAAACGGGGATTTCTATGTTCTGAGTTAAACCGCCAGGTCTCTGGTGTTCGACTTTCACCTACTTACAATTTGGACACTTAGCCACGAAATCTGCTATATCCTTTTTCATATCTTTCCACCAATAAACCTCCTTAAGATCATGATACATCTTTGTGGAACCTGGGTGAACAGAATACCTGGAATTGTGGGCTTCTGACATAATCCGCTCTCTGAGCCCATCTACGTCTGGCACGCATAGCCTCTCTCTGTATCTCAAAGTACCATCATCTCCCCCTTGTTCAAAAGCCATAGTCTTGTGTTTGTGAATTCCCTCCTTCAGCTGCAATAAGTAGGGATCACTGAATTGTTTTTCTTTTTCTTCGGCTACTAAGGAGGATTCAGCCCTGTTCTGGAGAACAACGCCACCATCTTCAGAGTCCAAAAGTCGAACTCCTAGACTTGCTAAGCGGTGGACTTCCTTCATCATAGTTTGCTTGTCTGCCTCAACATGAGCTAAGCTTCCCATAGAACGCCGACTGAGAGCATCGGCTACAACATTTGCCTTACCTGGATGATAAAAGATAACAACATCATAATCTTTAAGTAATTCGAGCCACCTCCTCTGACGTAGATTTAATTCTCTTTGCTTGAAGATGTACTGGAGACTCTTGTGATCTGAAAAAATGTCAACATGTACCCCATACAAATAATGGCGCGAGATCTTAAGCGCAAACACCACAGCTGCTAATTCAAGATCATGAGTCGGATAATTCTTCTCGTGAGCCTTGAGTTGCCTCGACGCGTAGGCTATGACTTTACTGTGCTGCATTAATACACACCCAAGACCAGCCCCTGAAGCATCACAATAAACAACGAACCCTTCAGTTCCTTTTGGTAGTATCAGGACTGGAGCTGAAGTCACCTCTTCTTTAACTCCTCAAAATTTTTCTCGCACGCGTCCGACAATTGAAACTTGACTTTATTCTGAGTTAATCTAGTCAAAGGGGACGAGATAGAAGAAAATACCTCTACGAAGCGCCTATAATTGTCACGACCCCAGTTCGCCCTCCTTGAACTGTCGTGACGACACCTAGTCCCTACGACTAGGTAAGCCTAACAAGTGCGGAAAAGCAATCAAAACCTTGCGGAAGTATAACATAAAACCAAGATTTAACAAAACGGAAACGAAATGTAAAATGCCACTCGGCACATACAACACAATATCTCAAACTTCTACAATACTATCCTTAAACCCGAAAACTCACGGGAACACAAGCTGAGAGAAATATAGTAAAGTGCTCTAACTCCGGAATGTCTATATCAATAGTCTGATAGAAGGGTTACTAACACTACAAGATAGAATAAAGAGGGAGAATCTTCGGTCTGCGGACGCGGCAGATGTACCTCGAAGTCTCCAAAAGCTCTCCCTGCCTCAAGGATGGAAGGCCTGTGCAGCAGTACCTGGATCTGCACATGAAAAAACATGCACAGAAAGGGCATGAGTACACCACAACGGTACTCAGTAAGTGCCAAGCCTAACCACGGTTGGGTAGTGACGAGGAACATCAGGGGCGTACTGAGGTTAATAAAGATACAGGTTTAATAGTGTGAAATGACAGTGTAATTAAATAACACAAGATATAAATGAAAGCAACAACTATTACAAAGGTAAGTAAAACACAGTAAAAGAACATAACTCAACTCCGAGATAACAATCGGGGATCTCCCAGGATACCGTCCTGTAGTCCCCAAATATAAATATCATGTCCAGTGGATCTCCCGGTGCAGTCCCGTAGTCCAACTCATAAGTGTGCAGGGGGATCTCCTGGAATGAAATTCCGTAGTCCCAAAGTAAACATACAGGGGAGCTCCCGGGATACCGTCCCGTAGTCCGAAAATAAAGTGCAGGGGGAACTCCCGGAATTACCGTTCTGTAGTCCCAAAGTAAATACATAGCAACAACCAAAAATTCAATCCAATCAAAATCATATCAAGGTGAAGCAGGTAATCCTAACCTAGCATGATTCACGTAGTACAATTTAAGACAGTTAAGTCAGATAAAGCAATTTAGTCAAGTAGACATGCTTCTCTAAGCTATAGCAGGTTTATTGTCCAAACAGTGTAAGCAAGGAAGGAAGAACACAATTCAGGGCTATTTCTAAAGAAAAACCAAATTTCCAACAATTAGCACAAGTACACGCTCGTCACCTCACGTACGAGGTATTTCAATTACCACAATATCAATCCTAAGGGGAAAAGTCCCCCACACAAGGTTAGACAAGCCACTTACCTCGAACCGGCTCAAAGTCTACTAGAAACCACGCCCTTGCCACGAGTATCCGACTTCCAATGGCCCGAATCTATTCAAGTCAATTACATAATGTAAATAACATCTCAAGCAACTGATTCTACGATTTAATTCAAAGCTAAAACGCGAAATTAGGTGAAATGACCAAAACGGCCCTCAGGCCAACGTCTCAGAATCGGGTGAAATTAACACTTCCAGAAACCTCGCACTCCAGCGAGTCTAACCATATAAAAATCTCTCAAATCGGATGTCAAAAACCCACTCAAAACTCAATAATTCGGCCTATGAAGTTTTATCAATTTTTCATTCAAAATCCGAAATTAAAGGAGGAATTCATGCTTATGTTAGTGGGTTACAAGCAAAAAGGAGTTTAGAATCATTACACAATCGATATCTCTGAAAATCCCTCGAAATCTCGCTCAAATCCGAGCTCCCAAGCTTAAGTTTTGGTAAAAATGGCTAAACCCTCGTTTTTGAAATGTTATATCTGCCCAGGTATGTAATGCATCGCGAACGCGGAGGAAGTCTCGCGTTCGCGAAGAAGAAAAATGAAGGCTGCTCAAATGTGCTCCGCGAACGCGGAAGCAAGTACGCGAATGCGGAAGAGAAAAATATTGTGGCCCAGAAATTGCTCTTCGCGAACACGTGAACCAGTACGCGAACGCGAAGGGTGAACTTGCAAAGCTACGCGAACGCGAACGCGAGTGAAGGCACGCGAACGCGATGAGGAAAAATAGCCACAACCCTCAGCGCCAAATAATACTACGCGAACGCGATGGCTTGGATGCGAACGCGAAAAGGGAAAAAGGCAAAGCTTCGCGAACGCGAAGGGTAATGTTCGCGAAGGGTAACAGGTCCTCCTCCAAGATTACTCTTCGCGAACGCGAAGGAGTAGACGCGAACGCGAAGAAGGATATCAGCTGACATACTTTCTGCAATTTTTCTAAGTTCTAAAAATGACCCGTTGAGCATCCGAAACACACCCGAGGCCCCCAGGACCTCAACCAAACCTACGAACATATCCCATAACATCATTCAAACTTTTTCCAACCTTCAGCACGCCATAAACAACATCAAAACACCTACTTTTCATCGAATTCAACCTTAAAATTTCCAAAAACTCTAAAAACACATTTTCGATCAAAAAGTCTACCAAACCCCGTCCAAATGACCTGAAATTTTTCACGCACATCCCAAATGACATGACGGAACTACTGCAACTTCCGGAATTTCATTCCGACCCTCGGATCAAAATCTCACTATCGAACCAGAAATTTCCAAAATTCAACCTTCGGCATTTCAAGCCTAAATTAGCTACGGACCTCCAAAACACAATTCGACCATGCCCCTTAACCCGAAATCACCTAACGGAGCTAGTGGAACCATCAGATTTCCATTCCGAGGCCGTCTTCACACTATTCCGATTACGGTCAATTTTCCAATACTTAAGCTCTCATTTAGGGGCTAAGTGTCCCAAAACTCTCCGAAACTCAAAACCGAACATCCCGACAAATCAAAATAGCAGAAATAAACTTGGGGAAAACAGTTAATAGGGGATCGGGGCGTAAATTCCAAAAATGACCGGCCGGGTCGTTACATCCTCCCACACTTAAACATTCGTTCGTCCTCGAACGAGCACAAAGACATACCTGAAGTAGTGAATAGATGAGGGTACTGGCTGCGCATATCCTGCTCGGTCTCCCAGGTCGCCTCCTCGACCGGCTGACCCCGCCACTGAACCTTCACGGACGCAATGTTCTTTGACCTCAGCTTCCCGACCTGCCTGTCCAATATTGCCACTGGCTCCTCAACATAAGATAGATCCTTCTCCAACTGGACTGAGCTGAAATCCAACACGTGCGACAGATCACCATGATACCTCCGGAGCATAGAAACATGAAACACCGGGTGAACTCCAGCCAAGCTGGGAGGTAAGGCAAGCTCGTAAGCAACCTCCCCAACACGCCTCAATATCTCAAAAGGGCCAATAAACCTCGGACTCAACTTCCCCTTCTTCCCAAATCTCATAACGCCCTTCATAGGCGAAACCCGAAGCAGAACCCGCTCTCCGACCATATAGGAAACATCACGAACCTTCCGGTTCGCGTAACTCTTCTGTCTGGACTGGGCTGTACGGAGTCTATCCTGAATCACCTTGACTCTCTCCAAAGCATCCTAAACCAAATCTGTGCCCAACAATCTGGCCTCACTCGGTTCGAACCAACCCACCCGAGATCTACATCGCCTACCATATAAGGCCTCGTACGGTGTCATCTGAATGCTGGACTGATAGCTGTTGTTGTAGGCAAACTCTGCCAATGGCAAGAACTGATCCCAAGAACCTCCAAACTCAATCACGCACGCACGGAGCATATGCTCAAGAATCTGAATAGTGCGCTCGGACTGTCCGTCCATCTGAGGGTGAAATGCTGTGCTCAACTCCACCCGAGTACCCAACTCCTACTGTACGACTATCTAGAACCGCGATGTGAACTGAGTACCTCTATCTGAGATAATGGAAACTGGAATACCATGCAGACGGACAATCTCCCGGATATAAATCTCCGCCAACCGTTCTGAGGAATAGGTAGTACACATAGGGATGAAATGCGCGGACTTGGTCAGCCGATCCATAATAACCCAAATGGTATCTAACTTTTTCAAGTCTGTGGGAGTTCAGATACGAAGTCCATGGTGATCCGCTCCCACTTCCACTCCGGAATCTCTATCTGCTGGAGCAATCCACCCGGTCTCTGGTGCTCATACTTCACCTACTAACAATTAAGGCACCAAGCTACAAACCCAACTATATCCTTCTTCATCCGCCTCCACCAATAGTGCTGCCTCAAATCCTGATACATCTTCGTAGCACCCGGATGAATGGAATACCGCAAACTGTGGGCCTCTTCTAGATTCAACTCCCGAATCCCACCGACATTGGGTACACAAACTCGACCCTGCATCCTTAATACACCGTCATCACCAATGGTCACATCTCGAGCATCGCCATGCAACACTTTGTCCTTGAGGACAAGCAAATGAGGATCATCATACTGCCGCTCCCTGATATGATCGAACAAGGAAGACCAAGAGACCATACAAAGCTAGAACCCGACTGGGCTCCGAAAGATCCAATCTCACAAACTGGCTGGCTAGAGCCTGAACATCCATCGCCATAGGCCTCTCTGCTGCTGGTAAATAAGCCAAACTCCCTAAACTCTCTGCCCGGCGGCTCAAAGCATCGGCCACCACATTGGCCTTGCCCGGGTGATACAAGATAGTGATGTCATAATCCTTCAGCAGCTCTAACCATCTCCTTTGATGCAAATTAAGGTCCTTTTGCTTGAACGGATGCTGCAAACTCCGGTGATCAGTATATATCTCACAAGGCACACCGTACAAGTAATGACGCCAAATCTTCAAGGCATGAACAATGGAAGCTAACTCAACATCATGGACAGGATAATTCTTCTCATGTATCTTCAACTGTCTGGACGCGTAGGCAATTACCCTACCGTCCTGCATCAATACCGCTCCAAGGCCAACTCTCGAGGCATCACAATAGACAGTATAAGACCCCGAACTGGTAGGCAATATCAAAATTGGGGGTGTAGTCAAGGCTGTCTTGAGCTTCTAAAAGCTCGCCTCACACTCGTCCGTCCACTAGAACGGAGCACCCTTCTGGGTCAGTCTGGTCATAGGTGCTGCAATAGATGAAAACTCCTGAACAAATCGACGGTAATAACCCGCCAAGCCAAGAAAACTACGGATATCTGTAGCTGAGGATGGTCTGGGCCAACTCTGCACGGCCTCCACTTTCTTCGGATCCACCTAAATACCCTCTCTCTCGACCACATGACCCAAGAATGCCACGGAATTCAACCAAAACTCACATTTTGTGAACTTAGCATACAATTTCTTCTCTCTCAAGGTCTGGAGCACTGTCCTCAAGTGCTGCTCATGCTCTCGCCGACTCCGTGACTACACCAGAATGTCATCAATAAAAACGATCACAAACGAATCAAGATATGGCCGGAAAACACTGTGCATCAGATGCATGAAGACTGCTGGGTCATTAGTCAACCCAAATGACATAACAAGGAACCCGTAATGACCATACCGAGTCCTGAAGGCAGTCTTCGGGATATCTGGATCCCAAATCTTCAACTGATGGTAACCTGAGCGCAAATCAATCGTAGAAAACACCTATGCACCCTAAAGCTGGTCAAACAGATCATCGATACGAGGCAAAGGATAACAGTTCTTCACTGTAACCTTGTTCAACTGGCGGTAATCAATACATATGTGCATAGAACCATCCTTCTTCTTCACAAATAACACAGGAGCACCCCAAGGCGATACACTTGCCGAATAAAACCCTTATCAAGTAATTCTTGCAATTGCTCCTTCAACTCCTTCAACTCAGGAGGAGCCATACGGTGCGGAGGGATAGAGATGGGCTGAGTGCCCGGCAACAGATCAATGCCAAAATCAATGTCCCTATCAGGTGGCATGCCCGAAAGATCAGCTGGAAACACATTGGGGAAATCCCATACTACTGGGACTGAATCAACAGAAGGAGTATCCATACTGGCATCTCTCACATAAGCTACGTACGCATCACAACCTTTCTCAACCATACGCTGAGCCTTAAGGAAAGAAATAACTCTACTGAGAGTGTGACCTAGGGCACCCCTCCACTCAATACGCGGTACACCTGGCATGGCCAGCATCACAGTTTTGGCGTGACAATCATGAATAGCATAATGGGGCGACAACTAGTCCATGCCCAAAATAATATCAAAATCAACCATGCTGAGCAAAAATAAGTCAGCCCTGGTCTTAAAACCACCAAGAATAACCAAACATGACCGGTAAACACGGTCCACAACAAGAGAATCTCCCACAGGAGTAGAAACATAAACTGGGGAACTCAAAGAATCCCGAGGTACCCCCAAATGCGGAGCAAAATAAGAAGACACATAAGAGTAAGTGGAGCCTGGATCGAATAGAACCGATGCATCTCTATGACAAACCAAGATAGTACCTGTGATGATAGAGTCGGAGGCGGCGGCCTCAGTACGGCTTGGAAGAGCACAATATCTGGCCTGGCCTCCCCCTCGAGGGCGACCTCTACCTCCCCGACCTCCACCTCTGGATGGCTGGGCCGATGGAGTAGCAGCTGGTGCTGGGACCATAGCCTGAGAGCTCTGCGGGGCCTGCTGTGGCTGAGGAGTCTGCGAAGGTGCACCCCTCCTGAGTCTGGGGAAATCTCTCACCATATGGCGTGTGTCACCACACTCAAAACAAGCTCTGGGAGGACGTGGCTGTTGTGACTGGCTCGGGCCGGGTCTGCTGGACTAAACACTGGAAGCACCCCGTGCAGGAGGCGCACTAGAGACTGGAGATGCATAATAAGGCTCCTGAGGCCTAGGTGGAGCTGGAATATCACTGGCTGCTGGAAGAGCTAAATGAACGGGGCGACCCATATGACCCCTACCGTGACGACCTGCAGCTGGGGCACGGGCACCAGAAAAATGGCCCGACTCTCGAGACCTCTTGGCCTCCCTCTCTTCCCTGTCCCTAGCATGCATACCCTCAATCCTCTTAGCAATGCTCACCGCCTGCTGATAAGACACATCCGTCTCTAACTCACGAGCCATGCTAGATCTGATGCTGGGAATGAGCCCCTCAATGAACCGGCGAACCTTCTCGCGGACCGTAGAAACCAAAGCTGGGGCATGTCTAGCCAAGTTAATGTAGCGGACAGCATACTCCGAGACAGTCATAATACCCTGGCGCAAACGCTCAAACTCTGCGCGCCAGGCATCCCTAAGACTCTGGGGAACATAATCCCTCGTGAACATATTTGAAAATTGAGCCCAAGTCAGGGAAGCTGCCTCATCCGGACTGTCTAACTCGTAAGCACGCCACTACTGATAGGCGGCTCGTCGAAGCTGGGAAGTAGTAAAGGAAACCCCGCTCGATCCTGATATGCCCATAGTGCGGAGAATACGGTAGCACTCCTCCAGAAATCCCAAGGCATCCTCTGATGCTAAACCACTGAATACCAGAGGATCATACTTCTTGAACTGGTACTGCAGGCGGCGCAGGTATAACCTCTAGGGCCTGCTCAACATGCACTCGCTGCTCAGGAGTGCGGGCGGTGGGAGTCTGTACTCCTCCCTCGGCCTGGGATGTGGCTGCAGCAAGGGGAAACAACCCTGCCTGAGCCAAAGTGGTATACATACTCATGAACTGTGCCAAAGTCTCCTGGAGTGCTGGAGTTGTAGTAGCAGACGCATCGGGTGTCTGGACTCCGGTTGGTACTACTGGTGGTACCTCAGCGGCAGCTCGTGCGGGTGCTCTGGCTGCACCACGAGCGCGTCCTCGGCCTCTACCCCGGCCCCGGCCTCTTACGACGGCAGTAGGGGGCGCGTATGCCTGGTCCTCTCGGGTAGTGCGTGTCCTCACCATCTGTGAGAGAATAGAAATACAGAAGTTTAGTTGTGATATCAAAATCTCGCACGACAAGGAAATCAAATAAAGTGGAATTTTTCCTAACAACTACATAGACTCTCGTAGATAAGTACAGACGTCTCCGTACCGATCAACGAGACTCTAATAAACCGGCCTGTGTTCCCTGACTCCTATGAACCTAGAGCTCTGATACCAACTTGTCACGACCCCAGTTCGCCCTCCGTGGACTGTCGTGACGGCACCTAGTCCGTACGACTAGGTAAGCCTAACAAGTGCGGAAAAACAATAGAAACCTTGCGGAAGTATAACTTAAAACCAAGATTTAACAAAACGGAAGCGAAATGTAACATGCCACTCGGCACATACAGCACAATATCTCAAACTTCTACAATACTATCCCAAAACCCGGAAACTCACGGGAACACAAGCTGAGAGAAATATAGTAAAGTGCTCTAACTCCGGAATGTCTACATCAATAGTCTGATAGAAGGGAAAACACTACAAGATAGAATAAAGAGGGAGACTCTTCGGTCTGGGGACGCGGCAGATGTACCTCGAAGTCTCAAAAAGCTCTCCCTGCCTCAAGGATGGAAGGCCTGTGCAGCAGTACCTGGATCTGCACATGAAAAAACATGCGCAGAAAGGGCATGAATACACCACAACGGTACTCAGTAAGTCAAGCCTAACCTCGGTTGGGTAGTGACGAGGAAGGTCAGGGGCCTACTGAGGTTAATTAATATACAGGTTTAACAGTGTGAAATGACAGTGTAATTAAATAACACAAGATATAAAGGACAACAACAACTATAACAAAGGTAAGTAAAACACAGTAAAAGAACATAACTCAACTCCGAGATAACAACCGGGGATCTCCTAGGATACCGTCCTGTAGTCCCCAAATATAAATATCATGTCCAGTGGATCTCCCGGGTGCAGTCCCGTAGTCTAACTCATAAGTGTGCAGGGGGATCTCCCAGAATGCAATTCTGTAGTCCCAAAGTAAACATACAGGGGAGCTCCCGGGATACCGTCCCATAGTCCCAAAATAAAGTGCAGGGGGATCTCCCGGAATACCGTTCCGTAGTCCCAAAGTAAATACACAGCAACAACCAAAAATTCAATCCAATCAAATTCATATCAAGGTGAAGCAGGTAATACAAACCTAGCATGATTCACGTAGTACAATTTAAGACAGTTAAGTCAGATAGAGCAATTTAGTCAAGTAGACATGCTTCTCTAAGCTACAACAGGTTTAATGTCCAAACACTGTAAGCAAGGAAGGAAGAACACAATTCAGGGCTATTTCTAAAGAAAAACCAAATTTCCAACAATTAGCACAAGTACACGCTCGTCACCTCACGTACGAGGTATTTCAATTACCACAATATCAATCCTAAGGGGAAAAGTCCCCCACACAAGGTTAGACAAGCCACTTACCTCGAACCGGCTCAAAGTCTACTAGAAACCACGCCCTTGCCACGAGTATCCGACTTCCAATGGCCCGAATCTATTCAAGTCAATTACATAATGTAAATAACATCTCAAGCAACTGATTCTACGATTTAATTCAAAGCTAAAATGCGAAATTAGATGAAATGACCACAATGCCCCTCAGGCAAACGTCTCGGAATCGGATGAAATTAACACTTTCAGAAACCTCGCACTCCCGCGAGTCTAACCATATAAAAATCTCTCAAATCGGATGTCAAAAACCCACTCAAAACTCAATAATTCGGCCTATGAAGTTTTATCAATTTTTCATTCAAAATCCGAAATTAAAGGAGGAACTCATGCTTAGGTTAGTGGGTTACAAGCAAAAAGGAGTTTAGAATCGTTGCCCAATCGATATCTCTGAAAACCCCTCGAAATCTCGCTCAAATCCGAGCTCCCAAGCTTAAGTTTTGGCAAAAATGGCTAAACCCTCGTTTTTGAAATGTTATATCTGCCCAGGTATTTAATGCATCGCGAACGCGGAGGAAGTCTCGCGTTCGCGAAGAAGAAAAATGAAGGCTGCACAAATGTGCTTCGCGAACGCGGAAGCAAGTACGCGAACTCGGAAGAGAAAAATATTGTGGCCCAGAAATTGCTCTTCGTGAACACATGAACCAGTACGCGAACGCGAAGAGTGAACTTGCAAAGCTACGCGAACGCGAGGGAAGGCACGCGAACGCGAACGTTTAATGCGAACGTGAAGGGTAACAGGTCCTCCTCCAAGATTACTCTTCGCGAACGCGAAGGAGTAGACGCGAATGCGAAGAAGGATATCAGCTGACAGACTTTCTGCAATTTTTCTAAGTTCTAAAAATGACCCGTTGAGCATCCGAAACACACCTACGGACATATCCCATAACATCATTCAAACTTGTTCCAACCTTCGGCACGCCATAAACAACATCAAAACACCTACTTTTCATCGAATTCAAGCTTAAAATTTCCAAAAAACTCTAAAAACACATTTTCGATCAAAAAGTCTACCAAACCCCGTCCAAATGACCTGAAATTTTTCACACACATCCCAAATGACATGACGGAACTACTGCAACTTCCGGAATTCCATTCCGACCATCGGATCAAAATCTCACTATTGAACCTGAAATTTCCAAAATTCAACCTTCGGCATTTCAAGCCTAAATTAGCTACGGACCTCCAAAACACAATCCGACCATGCACCTTAACCCGAAATCACCTAACGGAGCTAACATAACCATCGGACTTCCATTCCGAGGCCGTCTTCACACTGTTCTGATTACGGTCAATTTTCCAATACTTAAGCTCTCATTTAGGGACTAAGTGTCCCAAAACTCTCCGAAACTCAAAACCGAACATCCCGGCAAATCAAAATAGCAGAAATAAGCTTGGGGAAAAAAGTTAATAGGGGATCGGGGCATAAATTCCAAAAACGACTGGCCGGGTCGTTACAATAATAGCCTGCCAGACCCAAGAAACTTCTTATATTGGATACGGAGGTGGGTCTAGGCCAATCCTTCACTGCCTTTATTTTCTGAAAGTCCACCTTCACGCCTTCCCTGAGATGACATAGCCCAAAAACGCTACTGATTTCAACTAGAATTCACACTTATAAAATTTTGCATATAGCTTGTGATCCTGCAGTGTCTGCAACACAATTCTGAGATGTTATGCATGGTCAGTCTCGCTACGGGAATAAATCAAGATGTCATCGATGAACACGATAACAAACAAATCAAGATAAGGCTTGAAGACCCTATTCATAAGGTCCATGAAAGCTGCTGGTGCATTCGTTAAACCAAATGACATTACCAAAAATTCGAAATGCCCATATCGAGTCCTAAAAGCTGTTTTTGGAATATCAACTTCCTTAACCTTCAACTGATGGTATCCTGATCTGAGGTCAATCTTGGAATAACACTAGGCACCCTGAAGTTGATCAAATAAATCATCTATTCTGGGAAGAGGGTACTTGTTCTTGACGGTGACTTTATTCAAGTGACGATAGTCAATGCACATACGCAAAGACCCATCCTTCTTTCGGACAAACAAGACCGGTGCTCCCCAAGGTGAGACACTTGGCCTTATAAATCCCTTATCTAGAAGATCTTTCAACTGGACTTTTAACTCTTTCAACTCTGCTGGAGCCATTGTATAAGGCGGAATAGATATCGGCTTAGTGCCTGGAAGTAGATCAATTCCAAAGTCAATCTCTCTATCGGGAGGGACTCCAGGGAGATCTTCGGGAAACACTTCTGGAACTCATTTACAATTGGTACTGACTGGAGAGTGGGGATCTGAGCATCTGCATCCTTAACTCGAACCATGTGATAGATATATCCCTTGTAGATCATCTTTCTGGCTTTAAGATGGGAAATAAACCTACCCCTAGGTGTTACTGCATCACCCTTCCATTTTAAGATTGTTTCACCGGGAAATTCAAAACTTACTATTTTGGTTCTACAACCCACTGTGGCATAACATGACTCTAACCAATCCATGCCCATGATCACATCGAAGTCTAACATCTCCAATTCTACTAAGTCTACTACAGTAAGACGGTGATGCACTTTGACTGGACATCCCCTATAGATACACCTTGCTATAACTGATTCTCCAACTGGAGTGGACACTTCAAAGGGTTCACACAACTTTTCTGGTTCTATCCCAAATTTCTTCGCAATATATGGGGTTACATAAGATAGTATGGATCCCGGATCTATAAGAGCATAGACATCAAAAGTGAATATTGTTAGCATACCTGTGACAACATCTCCACGAGCCTCAGTATCCTGACGGTCTGCCAGTGCATACAAGTGGTTTCGTCCACAGCCTGCATTATTAGACTTTGCTGCGTCGCGCCCTTGCTGAGCCTGAGAGTTATGATGGGCTGCTGAATTAGTGGGCTGAGCTACATTGCCTCCATTGTTCGGCTTTGCCGATGGACAATCCCTCAAGATGTGGCCCTACTGACCGCACCCAAATAAACCATTTGTGCCCAAACGACACAACCCTGGGTGCCTCTTACCACACATGTTGCAAATAGGGTAACCAGGGACTCTGTAGCCCACACTAGCCTGTGACTGTGTCACGACCCAATTTAGGATCATGACTGGCACCTAGGAGCAAGTGCCCCCAAGTAAGCCTCATCGGTATTATACAGAAAATCGGACAGAGTTTTCCCTGTTTTTGGACTATCCCAATAATTTCCTTGTCTCAAATCAGAAACCAAACATCCTAATATCATACCAAACAATTGACAACATGTCAATTAACCAATACAAGTCTCCACCATAACTAAAGTAACCACTATAAATACTAATTTATCTCCAACTTTGATAAATGAGAACGATACTCAACATAAGACTATAACAACAAAAGAATACTCATGACACTAAATTAATGACTATGGAGCGACTCTAAGAGTTTCAGAAAAGAGTATAACAATATAATAAAATCTTCGCCCACGCGAACAAGTGCGAGGCTCACCAAGAACTATCAACCTGTGCGCTCTAATTAACGAAATCCTCGCTCGCGTCAACTGCTGTCTCTATAAAAAAATTAGCGGGGAATGAGTCGCTAGCTCAGTGAGTAATAACACGTAATCACAACCGTTTTTATTTGGGGACAAGTCAGAAAACATGCTAGTATCTCAAACAGAAAATAACATAAAAATGCCCTTTCAGAAACTACAAATAATTTTCAGTCTCATCATGCTTTTCTTGTAGTATAATACAATTAACAATCCAGTAATAAGCTCGGTAACCACTGTATAATATCAATATTCACATTTTGGGAGGTTTCAATGAACGGATCATGTACTCAGTATAATTGTGGACTTCTTCGCAAGAAGTCAAATATAACGGTAGTCCCTACTCGAGGAAAAATCGGTAACGGTATGCTAGTTCTACCTTCCCACTACCGAGGGCTATAACTGTACTCTGTAATCGGTAAATACAAGGTGCACCAGGTCTAACGAACCCGCCGTTAGCTACGGGATCCTTCAAAGTCTACTCCCATTTATACTTGTCTCTGTATCCGTATATACTCATAGAAAAATATTTTAAAACAATATAGGGCACTTCGGTTCTTATCAATTCATGTAATTTCATTTCGATAACAGTAAATTCAAGTAACGGTAAAACATATCTAGTGACATCAAGAATATTTAAAACAGCGGTAATCATGTCAAATAACTATTTTGGTATCATATCGAGTAAAAGACTTGTCCCGCATGAAACTCAAATTAATCGGTAACATATTCATATTAAAAATTATGTGTAAATCATGCAGGTTATGAAAACACAAATCGCGGTAAGATTACTACTCACAGTACTCGTGCCGAAATTCCAAATGCTTCACCTTGAGCAATTCGTACAACTTCCTCCAATTCAATCTATAATTACATAATACCGGTCTCATGTTAATTTCTATGTTTAGGCTAATTCATAGCTAATTTAGAATACCCAACCCTCGAGGTTCTTTGATTCTTAATGAGTAATTACCCACATATGAGTAATTACTAATCTATCAACTCCAACCTATTCATATAATTTACCCAGAATAATTCTTATTGGTACTTAATTTCATATACCTTGTGAAACCCTTCAAATATATGAACTGAGATAAAAAGAATTACCAGAAGAAAAGAACCCAGATGAGAAATTCGAGTATTACCCGTAAAAACCAGTGCGTAGTTAAGTTTTCTCAAGGTTTGGTTCCAGCCTTTTTTTCCTCTTCTTCTTCTCCTCCTCTTTTTGAAATTCGTTTTCTGCGTTCTGAAGCAGAACCCTTTTTTCTGTTTTCCTTTCTTTCATTTGTGTTGATATAGTTACATTTTATGGGTTTGGGCCCATTTTGTGAAATCCTTATTCTTTTATTTTTTATTTTTTTTAGTTAGTTTCTTATTATATTATTATTATTATTATTATATTTATTACTATTATTATTATGCTAATGACCAATACACCCTTATAAAAAATATAGGGTATTACATCTTCCCCACCTTATGAAATTCGGTCCCCGAATTTAACTTATGTACATACCTGTAGACTGAAATAAATGGGGATACTTCGCTTGCATATCTTTTTCTAGTTCGCAAGTAGCTTCTTCGACTGTATGATTTTGCCATAAGACTTTTACGAACTCAATTTCTTTTGACCGTAGCTTTCTTACTTGCCTATCAACAATTGTCGTCGGCTCCTCCTTGTAAGACATCTTTTCATCAAGCAGTATAGCAGGTGCTTCCATCACCTTAGATGAGTCTGATATACATTTTCTTAGCATTGAGACGTGAAACACTGGATGAATAAAGGACAACTCAGGAGGAATTACCAAACGATAAGCCACCGCTCCCACTCGGTCTAGTATCTCATACGGTCCTATAAACCTGGGGCTCAACTTGCCTCTTTTCCCAAACCGCATCACACCTTTCATATGGGAGACTCGTAAGAACACTTTGTCTTCAATTGTGAACACTAAATCTCTTCTTCTCTTATCAGCATAAGACTTTTGTCTGCTTTGAGCTGTAAGCAATCTCTGTCTGATCAAGTCCATAGCTTCTTGTACTAAGTCAGGTCCCAATAAGTTAGTCTCACCAGCTTCAAACCATCCGATAGGAGAACGACATCTTCTACCATACAATGCTTCGTACGGTGCCATTTGAATACTGGACTGGAAGCTATTGTTGTAAGCAAATTCAGCTAATGATAGATAAGTGTCCCAACTACCTCCAAACTCAAGAATGCAAGCTCTCAACATATCCTCCAAGATTTGAATAGTACGTTCAGACTGCCCGTCTGTCTGTGGATGAAATGCAGTACTAAGATCTACTCGTATACCCAATGTTTCTTGAAAAGATTTTCGAAAGCGTGAAGTGAATTGTAATCCTCTATCAGAGATGATGGATACTGGAACTCCGTGAAGTCGGACAATTTCGTTCATAAATATCTATGCATACCTCACTCCACCATATGTAGTCTTCACTGGTAAAAAGTGTGCTGATTTAGTCAATCGATCTACAATCACCCATACAGAGTCATAACCTCTAAGGGCTCGTGGTAGCCCTGTGACAAAATCCATAGTAGTTCTTTCCCATTTCCACTCTGGAATCTCAATTTGTTGTAACAATCCTGCGGGTCGCTAATGCTCAGCCTTGACCTTCTGACAAGTCAAACAACTAGAAACAAAGTTAGCAACATCTTTCTTCATACCTTCCCACCAATAAAATTGCTTCAGGTCATGGTACATTTTTGTGGATCCAGGATGTATAGTGTATTTAGTGTTGTGAACTTCTTCAAGAATAACATGTCTCAACCCATCTACGTCTGCTACACATAGCCTGTCACCCATTCAAAGAACACCATCACTTTCAACAATCATATCCTTGCTTTTACCAGCTAAGGCCTCATCTCTGTATTTGCATAATCGTTCATCCTCATATTGGGTGGCCTTAATGCGCTCAACTAAAGAAGACTTAGCCTGAGCCCAAGCCAACAATGCCTCTGATTTCCGACACTAAATATGATACCTGTATCTTCTAGTCTCTTAATATCTTTGGCCAAAAGTCTCTTTGCAGGGGCTATATGTGCCAAACTCCCCATAGATTTTCTACTGAATGCATCAGCCACCACATTGGCTTTCCAGGATGATACAAAATAGAACAATCATAGTCTTTGAGTAGTTCCAGCCAACGATGTTGTCGAAGATTCAGATCTCTCTGTTGAAAGATATACTTCAAACTTTTATGGTCAGTATAAATCTCACAAGTTTCATCGTATAGATAATGCCTCCAAATTTTTAGAGCAAATACCACTGCAGCCATCTCCAAATCATGTGTAGGATAGTTTTGCTCGTGCTTTTTCAATTGTCTCGAAGCATAAGCTATAACACGACCATTTTGCATGAGAACACATCCCAATCCCACTCTCGAGGCGTCACAGAATACTGTAAATCCTCCAGGACCTGATGGTAAGGCTAATATTGGTGCAATTGTCAAACATGTTTTGAGTTTTTGAAAGCTCTGCTCACATTCCTCCGTCCACTGAAACTTTGCATTTTTCTGTGTTAGATTGCTCAGTGGAGCTGCTATTCTGGAGAAATCCTGCACAAAACTCCTGTAATAGCCTGCTAAGCCTAAAAAGCTGCGAATCTCTGTAGGAGATGTAGGTCTGGGCCATTTCTGCACAGCTTAAATCTTCTTAGGATCTACCATAATTCCATCTTTGGATACAACATGCCCCAAAAATGCTACCGAGTCTAGCCAGAATTCACACTTCGAGAACTTAGCATAAAGCCGATGTTCTCGCAATGTCTGCAACACAGTCCTGAGATGATTCTCGTGTTCTCCTTGGCTACGAGAATATATCAGGATATCATCAATAAATACTATTACAAATCTATCCAGAAATGGCTTGAACACCCTATTCATTAAATCCATGAATGCAGCTGGAGCATTTGTCAGTCCGAAAGGCATCACAAGAAACTCATAGTGCCCGTATCGAGTTCTGAANGGTGTACCTTTGTACCTCTATTTGGTGTGGGATCAAACCACTTGCATCGAAAAAGTACCAACCTTTTCTTTGGCCAACCAACATACGTTATTTCTAAAATCTCCTGGAGCACACCATAATAATCAATATCCCCACCTTGGTCACCATCACCACCTTTCACCCATACCCCGCTATTAATGGTTTTCTTATTCTTAGATCATTCTTCCGTATGAAATTTGTATCCATTGACAAAATACGTAGACATGGTTTTGACTTGTGGGGTTGGTCCCCAAGCTATATCACGCAAAAAAGGATCACATATACCATTTTTTGGATTATGAACCTATATAGAGTTGAAGAAAATTGAGAAGTTAGAAAATCATATAGTGTGTAAATAATGAAAATTTTGTTACATATTAATTAACACTTACGTAGTCTCTAAACCACTCTGAAAATCTAGGATAAACATTAGCATGGCCGAATTGACTCACAAAGTAACTGTCAGATATTTTACAATTTTTATTAGTTAAAAAAAGAATAGATTATGCCCATAGGTCAATAGTATAATTCCAAACTTACTAGTAAAATTGTTGAACTTCGGGGCAATTCAGTAATACATGTGTTGTAGCCGATTTTTTTTCCTTATCAGTCCAACTTTTTTTTTGACTTTTTCTCGGACCTCTACCCAATTGATTGAATATCGATATAGGAGGTTCCAAAGGATCATTGTCGCCTTCATCATGCCGATTCGGCCTATTTCTCAAACATGGAACATGATTCTCAAAATAATACGAACAAAAATGAGAGGTTTCTCTAACTAGATACGCTTCACATATTGATCCCTCAATCTTGGCCTTTTGTTTCACGGTCCGTTTACATTTGCCAATAATCCTGCATAGCACACTTTTAGATAGGAATTCTTTATACCAAAATACATAAAGAGAAAATAGTTAATGGTCATTACCTCTCGAAGGGATACATCCATCTACATTGAACCGGTCCTCCAAGTCGTGCCTCTTGTGCAAGGTGAATTGGGAGATGTTCCATTACATTGAAGAAACCACATGGAAAAATTTTCCCTAGTTTATTTATGATTAAAGGAATATTACTTTCCATGAAAATTAGGTTTTCATCCCTTAATGTGTTAGAACACAAGTCCTTAAAAAACAAGCTTATCTCTGTGATGGGTTTCCATATTCTCTCAGGCAATGAGCTAAATGCAATAGGAATTAATGATTCCAAGAAAATGTGACAATCGTGGCTTTTCATATACATCAACTTTCCTTCTTTCATGTCAACACACCTGGATAAGTTTGACGCATACCCATCGGGCATCTTCAAATTCCTAACCCAGTCACAGATCTTTCGTTTATCATCCAAAGTGTATGTATAACTAGCCTTAGGCTTCACCATCCTGTTATTTACTTCTTTTAGTTCTAATTCTCTTCACCTACAGTATTCTTGTAAATCCATCCTGGTCTTCAAGTTATCTTTTGTGTTGTTCTTGTCATCCATTACAGTATTAAATAGGTTATCAAAAAAATTTTCTCAATATGCATGACATCCAAATTATATCGAAGAAGATTGTTCTTCCAATAAGGTAACTCCCAAAATATGCTTTGTTTAGTCCAATTATGCTCAACGCCATAACCGGGTATTCTAGCCAATGGAGACTCTGTTGCCTTAGGTAGATCTTTAACCCTCTCCCAAATTTCCTCACCTGACAAGGTTGGTGGTGGCTCATCATAACCTGTTTGATTCTTTATAAACGCACTAGTATTTCTCCTGAACTCATGATCCATTGGCAAGAACCGCCGGTGACAGTCAACCAATGTGTTTTTACCTCCATGTCTCAGAGTGAATGCTTTTGTATCTTTCATACAGTAGGGGCAAGCTAACTTTCCAGCAGTTGACCACCCAGACAACATTCCATACGCAGGAAAATCATTAATAATCCACATCAAAGCAGCACGCAATCTAAAGTTTTGAATTAGTTATGTGTCGTATGTTTCAACACCTTCATGCCACAATAATCTTAGATCATCAATCAACGTCTGCAAATATACATCAATTGGACCTTTTGGATTACTTGGACCGGAACTATGCAAGTTAGGAAAAAATATGAACTTGTCATACACATTTTAGGTGGAAGATTATATGGCGTAACAAAGACAGGCCAACATGAATATGGTGCAGCAGAGACAGAAATGGAGTGAATCCATCTGCACACAAACCCACCTAACATTTCTTGGTTCATTAGCGAAGTCTGGAAACATCCTATCAAAATACTTCCAGGCTTCTCCATCCGAAGGATGACACAAAATACCAGGCGGCCTTCTATTTTCATGGTGCCATCTCATATGAGGAGCAGAACTCATCGATGCATACATTCTCTTTAATCTAGGTATAATTGGTAAGTAATGCATCTTCTTATAGATTTGGCATTTTCGGTTTTTTTTTACTAAGAACTATAGATTACAATTATATAGTCTAATAGTTGTGGGTTCCAGTATCTAGATTGGTAATGCCTAGATGTTTTAAGACTTTAAACTTTGATCACAATTATTATCTCAGTATATTTTGTGTTTCACAAGTTGAGATCATATCGTTCGTCATTGCCTCCGTACTAGTAGGACAGAAAATAAAGACACTAAAAATCCACTAAATTTGACAAAATTCAAGAATCACTCAAGCAAAACACATTATCAGCAAGGGCAAATGTACATGACACGATCATGTAACCACAACCCCAAACGACAGGACAAAAGACTGAACCTTTACAGATAGCAACAAATATAGACAGACAATTAAAGACATCTAAAACTACATCTCTTATTGACCACTACAACTAGATTTCAACTTAAACTGAGTATTCTCTACTTTAATCAATTACAAGATAAATGGAAATCAATTTCGCAATTATATTTCACTTCCGAAAGGGCTGGAAAATGCAATCTTGACAACTATTTTTGAAAGTAAAGAAGAGTCAGTGTAGGAAATGGCTAACCTCACTGTGTGTGTGTGAGTGTGAGTGTGAGTGTGTGGGAATGAGAATCAACTATCTTTCTTCGGTGTTGAAGTCACCTATGAATTTTATGCATTTCCCATTTATTAACTTTATCAAAGTCGCCCATGAAATACGTATATGACCAACTTAAACTGGAACCCTAGGTTTTGTAAAATCAGAAAAGGGAGAAACTAAAGAAAAGGGGGGGGGGGGGGGAGGGCG
>NW_017671489.1:139549-145243 GCF_001879085.1 Nicotiana attenuata
GGGAGCGATAGATATAGAGAGAGAGAGAAGGGGGGGGGGTTACCGATTTTGCATGAGCTTAGTAGCTCATCGGCAAAAATGGGGGAAAGGTCTGCTCGTTTGGCGAAGAGAATGATAGATAAAGAGAAGAATGAGAGTAAAAAAGCGATGAAAAATAAGGGGTATACCTAATGTAATAGGAAATACTTTCCCACTGATTCACTGGGTAATTTTGTGGGAATTGTCTTATATAAATTTAATTTTTTTGGTGAAATAATTTTTAAACTCGCGGGTTTTTGGACCAAATATAAGAATTCGAAATTTTGAGCTTCCCACTGTATCAGTGGGAATATTAAAATAATTTTTTATCTTAGGTCCCACCGTTTCACTGGGTAGATTTTAATAATTTTATTTTTAATGACATTCCTACTGATTCGGTGGGAAACAAATTATGCGCTTTTTTGTGCCAACTAGTTCCCACCTATAGTCTGTGGGAACGTTTTTTTAAAAAAAAAAGGTAAAAGAAAACTTTTTGTGACGACCCGACCCGTCGTCTCATGAGAAACGCTCCGTTTCCCTCATTTCCTGATTTGTTATGCTTCATTATCAGTGTCTTGTGTGAACGAGTTGAATTGGGTTAATTTTTGGAAGGAAATGAGACACTTAGTCTCTTTAAGGAAGGTTTGTTTTGGAAAAGTCAACCGAATATTGACCTATGAGTTAGAGGGCTCGGATGTGGATTCCGACGATTCGGTAAGCTTCGGGGGATGATTTGCGACTTAGGAGTGTGATCGGAAGTAATTTTGGAGGTCCGGTGTAGAATTAGGCTTGAATTGGCGAAGTTAGTATTTTGGCGAATTCCGGTTGATAGGTGAGATTTTGATCCGAGGGTCGGAATGGAATTCCGAGAGTTGCTGTAGCTTCGTTAGGTGATTTGGGATGTGTGTGCAAAATTTCAGGTTATTCGGAGGTGATTTGGTTGGGTTTTTGATCAAATGCGTGTTGAGGAAGTTTTAGAAGAACTTAGGCTTGAATCCGATGTAAATTTGGTGTTTTGATATTAGTTTTGGTGTTTTGAGAGTGCAACTAAGTTTGATTGATCATATGTGACGTGTTAGTATGTTCGTATGCGATCCCGAGGAGCTCGGGTGAGTTTCGGATAGGTTTGGGCTGCGTTGTGCTTGTTTTTCTTATGCTTCGACGTCGTTTCTTCAAGCATAAATGATATCATATTGAACAAATGAGCTCCGATTACTGTTTTGAATGAAGCATTAGATCCGTATCGTAATTATGGACCCGTAGCAAAAAGAATCGTCGAATTTGGACATCGTATGAGGATTTTATGGCCATTTTATCAAGGTTGCACAGATTTTCAGGCTAATGACGAAATTGCCCCTGACGGCGTATTAAAAACCTGCACTATTTGCAAATCTTGAAACCTACATATCTCCTTCATTATAAGGTCAAATTGAGTGATTGAAAAGCCTAAATTCATTAGAATTTCACAAGGAATCCATTGGGAGCAGTAAAACGCGTGAACAGTATACCTATAATGAGCAGGTCGAGTTTTCTTCCAATTTTTGAACGGGAAGAAGTTTCTGAGGCGATTTTTAAGAGAGAAAATCAGTGGGTATCACAAAGGTAGGTGATTTGATTATTAAAACTCATTTATGGGTGATTATAGACCATAATCCCAGCCTTTAATTCATGAAAAATAGTAGAAAAATAGGATTTTGGGGCCTGAGATTATGATACCTTTAGGGGTCGATTTGAGGGGTCAAACGGACTCCGATTTTGGTGTTCTTTATATGTACGGAATCGGGAGAAGATGAAGAACATTTTTCTGTAAAAATTTTTGATATTCGAGAAGTGAGCCCGGGGCTCGGGTTTTGTCAATTTCGGGATTTTTGATGTTTTTCGATTATTTTCGATTGGGTATTGATGCTATTGCATAATGTGACGTATTCGTTGTGGTTTTGGTCAGATTCGACGCGCGAGGAGGTCGATTTGAGAGGCAATGGCATAACGAGCTAGGATTTTGGCCGGCTTGAGGTTAGTAATAGATGTAAATGCATTGTTGAGGGTTTGAAACCCCGAATTTGCACATTATAGTGCTATTTTGAGGTGACTTGCACGCCGGATAAAGGGCGTGGGGTAGAGCACCGTCGGGGATCGTGACTTGGTCCGTCCCGCTTAATAAAATTACTACCTAATTGATTGAAGCTTAGTGAGATCCTTATAAAAAAATGGATTAATTGTCATAATTTGGCCTCGTGCCAACTGATTGAATCCTTCAGAGATTGTTTTTACTGGTTTCTTACCATATTTTCAGACAATTGAACTCAGTCCTAGTATTTAGTACTGTTTTGCAAACTCAGCCACTTTTTCTCAAAACTTGGAACTTAAATAATATTTCTAATGAAGTTTGGGCTGAATATTTCTATATTATTGTGCCCGAGGGGCTTATATGATTCTGGACTGAGTATGGGATCGGGCTGCGCGCCGCAGCAGTATTATATTGATATTGATATGAGGCTTAGAGCCTAATGGATGCCACGAGATGGCTTGATATTGCGCTTGGGCCGTAAGGGGCCCCTCCCGGAGTCTGCACACCCCCAGTGAGCGCCGTCGACGATAAATAAATGGAGCGGGCTGCACGCCGCAGCGGGTACTAGAGAGTACCGTACTATTTGTTGCATGTCTTAATTGATTGTCATTCATTTACTTATCTGTTGCAGCATCATTGTTTTCATTGGTTTATTGAGTTGACATTATCTGGATTAAACTGCTGTAATTATAGCTTACATTGTGCCTATCCAGGATTTCTTACTCTCAACCCTTATTTATGTTTATTACTCTCTGGGTTGGAAGTACTCACATTACTCCCTGCACCTTGTGTGCAGATCTATGTGCACCCACTGAGGCTGAGTGAGGATTTCTCTGCCGAGCATCATATCTGGGAGCATCAAGGTAGCTGCATGACGTCCGCAGTCCTGATCTTCCCATCTAACCTATTTGCTTTATTTTTGCATTTCTTTAGAGCAATATGTAGTAGGTTGACACCCGTGTATTAGAGGCTCAGACTTGTGACACCGGATTCTTCGGGCTGTGTAGTAGTATTTCTACTTGGGTTTTTCGCATGTTTTAATTATATTTCAGAGTTTCAGTATTATGACTTAGTAATTATTTGTGTTAATTGAATCATGAACTGTATAAAAAGGGTTAAGGTTGTTGAATTGGTCGGGCTTGCCTAGCAGTGTGTTGGGCGCCATCACGACCGGGGTTGGGGTCGTGACAAGTTGGTATCAGAGCCTAGGTTACTTGGTCTCGCGAGTCATGAGCCGGTTTAGTAGAGTCTCGTGGATCGGTACGGAGACGTCTGTACTTATCCTCGAGAGGCTGCAGAACCTTTAGGAAAACTTCACATTCTTGAATTCTTATCGTGCGTCCTTGATTCAGCTTGAAAAGAAACTCTTGAAATTCCTTCCACGTGTTCGTACACGCGCATGAGCGCTCAGTATCAGATGTGCCTTGATGGTTTGTGATTCCCCGATCGAGGGGCGAGATGTAATCTCTGTGAGTTTATGTTGGGCCAGTCTGGAGGACTTGAGGCCGGATCTTTTCCTATGGCTTGAGCACCGAGGTGCTGATTGTGTGAGCAAGTGTTTCGAACTTATATGTTCGGCATTGCCCCTATTAGTGGGAGTGACGGCTGGTTAGCTACGTGGTGAGTATGTTAGTGCTGCAAGGTGCATCTATGTGACTTGGAGGTGATGAGGAAGGCCTACTAGATGATAGAAGAACTATTAGGTGTTTGAATTCCATTGCGATTCGAGGTATAGCCCGAGTTATGGGCGCGTGAAGAATCTTTTCATGTTTCCAGTTGAGAGTGAAGTAAAAATTTTATGTTGCGGTATGAGTTCAGACTCAGGAAGACTAAGCGAATGTGTACAGTTTAGGACGGTGGAAGGTATACAAAAATGGTAGTTAGAGGCAAAGCAGGTGGGTCATCTCCTGCGGAGTGTTCTAAAGTTGTGTGATCCTTATGTTATCTACGAGAAGATCTCATTTACAAGTGAAGAAAATATGTTGACATCTAAATTGGATCGCCTAGAGAGTGGGCTTAACTGTTGTGTGAGTAAATGCGAGATTTGCAGAAGAGTTAAAAAAATTCTAGATGATTTGTGTTTCCACAAGCTTATGAAGGATTGAGTTTAATCTCACTATGGTATTAAGGTAGCAATGGAGTATGTGCGTTATGAGTTGTTGGGAGTGTTTTGATCTATGGCTTCGAGCCAAGTTGGGGAGTTTGCTATTGATTAGCTAATTGTACGGTTATGTGCTATGTTGGTTCCGGTTTGAGGCATGCTGGCAAAAATAGTTCTGGTTGCGGAAATTGAGCCGAGGATGGCACGAGTGAAGCAAAATTTTGACAAAGGTTATATGGTGCTTCGTAGATGTGTGAGAATCACAGGATGTCTTAAGCTGTTGTTGGTAAAGAATGCTCAGTGCATGGAGCAGGAAAATGTTTGTTTGTATTGGGATGAGGTCATATCCTGCGGTGTCAGAGTGCTAATGAGGCACGGGTGGTTATGTTCGTTTGATCAGGTGAATTGCAGTTTGAATAAGAAGTAAATGACTCTCGAGAATGATTTTAATATGTTCAAGATTCTACATGTAACAATCAGGTGTCTTAAGGTTGTGTATGTGGTTAGAGACTATGTTTTCATTGGAAAAGGTCAAGACTTGTGGTATTTTTATGTTAATTATGGGATTCTATGTATCAGTATCTGGAAAGTAAAGGTAACGGATTTAGATTCGCAGGAAGTTCTTCAGAGTAAAGTATTTTGGAATGTTGTGTTTCTGGGAATATTTAAGAGAAGATTCAGTGGCTTATGGGTCTTAGACAGTGTGGTCTTGTGCTTGGGTCTCGTGTAGTGAGCCTGGGTTGAGGAACTGTGGTGCTACAGCAAGGGGGAATATCAAGTTGATGATGAATCATAAGGGAAATTAGATAGATGGAATAGCTTGATAGTAGACCGAATCGGTATGGTAAGGATATGATTAATTCTTTGTATGTGTTCGAGGTAATGAGCCCTTGCAAGTATTTTGCAGCAATGCTCTTGGGTTTTGATGGCTTTCTTAGCTTGGTCGAGTTAGAAGGATTCCGTCCTGGCAGTTTAATTTATGCAAACGAAATTGAGAGATTTCTTGTTGATATCTACCGTGGTTGAAGGTGCATTTTCTACGAATATGAGAGACATGGAATATGTAATGATTTTTCTTCTAGATGGGATCAATGGAAGTTCTTGACTAGTTGAGTGCGTAGATGTCTGTGGCTCGGAAGGGAGATAAAAGTTTTCCTGCTATCCTTGGATGGTATGATATATGCGGTATGTTGTGGAGGATCGAGATTTGCGTGTACGAGGTTTCAGTTCAGTTCTGAAAAGAAGTTCATAAAACTCTTAGGCAACAGGTAGCCTTAGATAATCAAGGAAATGGTGCTGCTAATTGGAAGCGATTTGACGAGAGTATGTGTCTCAGAAAAAGGGTAATGTGATTAAACTGATGATACTTTGGTAGTATTGCGGTCATTTTCTGTGGGATCAACTGGTGGTATTCGGGTTTGCTTGGTGGCACAGGAAATTTTAAAGTATCTATCATGGAGTGATGGGGTATTTAAGGTGTGGTATGCGTTTCGGACGGCAAAATTGG
>NW_017671489.1:145694-182448 GCF_001879085.1 Nicotiana attenuata
ATTTGATTTCAGCTTGTTGGAAGGATAATATCGAGGTTCGGTTAAAAAATTTGCTATGGTAATTGCCAGAGGAGAAATGGCCTCATGAATGGTTGATCCGAGAAATGGTTATGGTTTATTGCGTGTTTCATTTATCGTTGGCAGTATATGAAAGTGTTGGAATGAGACTTTAGCTAATAAGAGGTTTTCTATCGGTATTTAGTTGTTGTGGGCAGCTGCTGTGAAGGGAAGTTATCGCGGCATGTGTTTGAGTTATGTGGTATATCATACAATTGCACCTGAGGTTGCAGGCATGGGCTATTACAGCTGGTTCGGGACTATTCAGAGTGTAGGTGTGAGGTTTTGATCGTAATGATGGTTTCAGAAGTGAAAGTGTGGTTCTATGGCTTATGGACTAGGGTGGATTGTGAAATTTTAGCTATGTTGTGTTATCGGACCTATGTGAGATAGGGTGACGTGGGATCACCCCCGGGTATATGCTTGGTAAGGTCATTCAACTATTGGTTGGCTTCTAGGACAACTCTGGGTACGCTCGAGGACGAGCGTTTGTTTATGTTGGGGAGGATGTGACGACCCGACCCGTCGTCTCATGGGAACCGCTCTGTTTCCCCCATTTCCTGCTTCGTTATGCTTCATTATCAGTGTCTTGTGTGAACGAGTTGAATTGGGTTGATTTTTGGAAGGAAACGAGACACTTAGTCTGTTTAAGGAAGGCTTGTTTTGGAAAAGTCAATCGGATGTTGACCTATGAGTTAGAGGGCTCGGATGTGGATTCCGACGATTCGGTTAGCTTCGGCGGATGATTTGTGACTTAGGAGTGTGATCGGAAGTGATTTTGGACGTCCGGTGTAGAATTTGGCTTGAATTGGCGAAGTTAGTATTTTGGCGAATTCCGGTTGATAGGTGAGATTTTGATCCGAGGGTCGGAATGGAATTCTGAGAGTTGCTGTAGCTTCGTTAGGTGATTTGGGATGTGTGTGCAAAATTTCAGGTTATTCGGAGGTGATTTGGTTGGGTTTTTGATCAAATGCGTGTTTCGGAAGTTTTAGAAGAACTTAGGCTTGAATCCGATGTAAATTTGGTGTTTTGATGTTAGTGTTGGTGTTTTGAGAGTGCAACTAAGTTTGAATGATCATATGTTACGTGTTAGTATGTTCATATGCGGTCCCGAGGAGCTCGGGTGACTTTCGGATAGGTTTTGGGCTGCGTTGTGCTCGTTTTTCTTATGCTTCGACGTCGTTTCTTCAAGCATAAATGATATCATAATGAACAAATGAGCTCCGATTAATGTTTTGAATGAAGCATTAGATCCGTATCATAATTACGGACACATAGCATAAAGAATCGTCGAATTTGGACATCGTATGAGGATTTTACGGCCATTTTACCAAGGTTGCCCAGATTTTCAGGTTAATGACAAAATTGCCCCTGACGGCGTATTAAAAACCTGCACTATTTGCAAATCTTAAAACCTACATATCTCCTTCATTATAAGGTCAAATTGAGTGATTCAAAAGCCTAAATTCATTAGAATTTCACAAGGAATCCAATGGGAGCAGTAAAAGGCGTGAACAGTATACCTATAATGAGCAGGTCGAGTTTTCTTCCAATTTTTGAACGGGAAGAAGCTTCCGAGACAATTTTTAAGAGAGAAAATCAGTGGGTATCACAGAGGTAAGTGATTTGATTATTAAAACTCGTTTATGGGTGATTATAGACCATAATCCCAGCCTTTAATTCATGAAAACAGTAGAAAAATAGGATTTTGGGGTCTGAGATTATGAGACCTTTAGGGGTCGATTTGAGGGGTCAAACGGACTCCGATTTTGGTGTTCTTTATATGTACGGAATCGGGAGAAGATGAAGAACACTTTTATGTAAAAATTTCTGAGTTTCGAGAAGTGGGCCCGGGGCTCAGGTTTTGTCAATTTCGGGATTATTGATGTTTTTCGATTATTTTCGATTGGGTATTGATGCTATAGCATAATGTGACGTATTCGTTGTGGTTTTGGTAAGATTCGACGCGCGAGGAGGTCGATTTGAGAGGCAAGAGCATAGCAAGCTAGGATTTTGGCCGGCTTGAGGTTAGTAATAGATGTAAATGCTGTGTTGAGGGTTTGAAACCCCGAATTTGCACATTGTAGTGCTATGTTGAGGCGACTTGCACGCCGGATAACGGGCGTGGGGTAGAGCACCGTCGGGGATCGTGACTTGGTCCGTCCCACCTTAATAAAGTTACTACCTAATTGATTGAAGCTTAGTGAGATCCTAATAAAAATGGATTAATTATCATAATTTGGCCTCGTGCCAACTGATTGAATCCTTCAGGGATTGTTTTTACTGGTTTCTTACCATATTTTCAGAAAATTGAACTCAGTCCTAGTATTTAGTACTGTTTTGCAAACTCAGCCATTTTTTCTCAAAACTTGGAACTTAAATAATATTTCTAATGAAGTTTGGGCTGAATATTTCTATATTATTGTGCCCGAGGGGCTTATATAATTCTGGACTAAGTATGGGATCGGGCTGCGCGCCGCAACAGTATTATATTGATATTGATATGAGGCTTAGGGCCTAATGGATGCCACGAGATGGCTATTGCGCTTGGGCCGTAAGGGGCCCCTCCCGGAGCCTGCACACCCCCCAATGAGCGCCGTCGACGATAAATAAATGGAGCGGGCTGCACGCCGCAGCGGGTACTAGAGAGTACCGTGATATTTGTTGCATGTCTTAATTGATTGTCATTTATTTACTTATCTGTTGCAGCATCATTGTTTTCATTGGTTTATTGAGTTGACATTATCAGGATTAAACTGCTGTAATTATAGCTTACATTGTGCCTATCCAGGATTTCTTACTCTCAACCCTTATTTATGTTTTTTACTCTCTGGGTTGGAAGTACTCACATTACTCCTGCACCTTGTGTGCAGATCTATGTGCACCCACTGAGGCTGAGTGAGGATTTCTCTGCCGAGCATCAAGGTAGCTGCATGACGTCCGCAGTCCTGATCTTCCCATCTAACCTATTTGCTTTATTTCCGCATTTCTTTAGAGCAATATGTAGTAGGTTGACACCCGTGTATTAGAGGCTCAGACTTGTGACACCAGATTTTTCGGGCCGTGTAGTAGTATTTCTACTTGGGTTTTCCGCATGTTTTAATTATATTTCAGAGTTTCAGTATTATGACATAGTAATTATTTATGTTAATTGAATCATGAACTGTATAAAAAGGGTTATGTCACACCTCCTTTTTCGCTACTACACCCCGCGAAGGGTATAATAAAAGGAGATTTTTTCCAATTAAAGGACAATCGAAACGGGAGTCGTTTATTTAGAGATTCAGAGTTGCCACTTGGGAGATTTATGGTGTCCCAAGTCACCGGTTTGAATCCCGAATCGAGGAAAGGGTTTGACTCTGTTTTACAGTCTGCGAACCAGAAATCCGGGTAAGGAATTCTGTTAACCCGGGAGAAGGGGTTAGGCACTCCCGAGTTCCGTGGTTCTAGCACGGTCGCTCAACTGCTATATTTGGTAAAAATCTGATTTTAATATATGTTATCCTATTGTGCAATTTTTTTTTAAAATTACTTACCGCTTTTAATTAAATTTTTTTAAGAAAGTGAGCGTCGTTTAAAAACGTGTTTTTGGATCACGTCACATGAAATGCACCCGGATCCTCGACACATTTTTATTCAACGTTTTGGGATTTGGATTTGGGTCGCATGAAATGCGCACCCGTATTTAGGAAGGTGAAATTATTAAAAGCGCGCCTAAAGCGACTAGCATATTATTATCTTTGCGGGAGGCCGTGAAAATTCGCTAAACGGCATGTGAATTCTAAGTATTAATATAAGCATTTAAAGAGGGCCAACGGTTTATGCATTTTATTCGGCGTGGCGCACCTTATTTATTTTAAAGGCCGTCCTAAAAGGGACTATTATTTTCTAGCATGGATTGTCTCTAAAAAGAAACCTAATTAATTAGTTTTATCAATTACTATTATTAAAAGTAAACAAGGAATTCGGGCCTTAAGTTCAAGTCCACATTTGAACAAAAGAAAAACCTTTTAATTCAAGTATGCTACTTAACTAGAAAGCCCAAAACCTATGTTACCAAAATTAATCCTAATGACCTTAACACGATTTTGAGACTTCAGTTTATATAGGCTTCCAGATTAATCCAAGAAAAGGAACATAAGCAGTTAGCTTCCAGGAAAATGCCTCATTTGAACAAATTTTGGCCCATGTTCTACGACCCAAATCGAATGGTCCAAGACTAATAACTTCAGCAAGTGACTGAAGGGTTCCAGCAAATTGGGCCTTAACGGATTTAGGCCCAACTCTTGTTTGTACAACTGTTGCCACATCTGGCCTTTTAGATGAGTCCATATCTGGTGCAGATTTATTTGGACCTCAGATTATTGAGTTTTAATGCACATCAGGCCTGGTTATTTGTTTTAAGTACCATATGCATCCTATTCAGCTTATTCACAATTGCGGGAGCTTGTAAACTTATTTACTTGTTTCTAAGCCCTGCTTTTGAGAGCAAATCAACATATTTAAAACTCCTTTGGATTTCTATTTGTGCGACAAGCATCAGGATAACAGACTAGACTACTAACACATTTAAACTACAAATTGCTCGATTTTACAGTTCCTACTAACTTCTTGTAACACCTTGATTACCCAATTATATCATAGATGCATGTTTACGACTTCAACATCAGTTTCATACTCAAACAGTCGTCAACTAAAGAATAATCGAACTAAAGCTAACACTATATGACAATCATTAGCCAAAGTCTCAAACAGTCCAAAGCAGTCCAGTTTAATTACAAGCAAACATCGATTGAATGAATATCACAATTATTGTTAAAGCCAACAACATCTATATAGACAATTTCAATATGAAAATCTAAGCATCCTTCATCATTTAACTCCAGAGCTGTTCATACATATGGATTCGTACTTCCAGATCACTTGAGTTAGGGGAAGTACCTGGAGTTGTGATGTAATACAGGAGAAGAAGAGAGTCAGCAACAAATCAAGCAATCAGCAGGGTCAAATAACAAATCACAACAACAAGGAACTTAGTTATAAACCCAGCAGCAATATCTGACTGACTGGGTTATAGTCTACGAAGCCTCTAAAGAATACTGAAAATACCAACTGTTTACCGGGGACAAGGTCCCCAGTATACCTTATTAACTGAAACACTATAATGACAAAAACAAAAGAGAGATAAGGCCCCGAAAGACTGGGGCTCACCAATAGCTGATACGAGATATCCTAGCAAGCCTAATCGTCAACCTGAAAATCGTTACCTGCATCGCGAGATGCAGGCCCCGGGCAAAAGGGACGTCAGTACATTTGAATTGCACTGGTATGTAAAATAGCTGAACAAAAGAACTATAAATACTGAAACTGAAACTGAACTGCTAGCTGATAAATTGATAACTGAACAAGGAAGTAAGGATATGAATACTCCCTCTTCTGAATGATGAACAACCTGTTTAACTGAATATTAAACTGCGGCCTCAGGCTATATGTGTGTGTGTGTGCGCAACTGCGGCCTCGGGCCCAAGTATACGTATACATAACTGCGGCCTCAGGCCCAAAGATGCATAAAGCATAAACTGCGGCCTCAGGCCCAAATACAGGTGTTCAACTTTCAAGAATATAAAAATTAGGAACTGAGAATCATACTGCAGTACATGATACTGAAATAATGAGCCATACTGAGTTACATGATACTGAAATAGTGAATAGGATTAGACTGAGTTGAGTACTCATAATAAGTTGATTTGTCATAACTGAAACTCATAGTATATCGAATGATTATGAAACTATGACATCTAGAGAATAGAAGTACTACTACTATTCAGGGAACTAAGGCATAGTTACTTTCTGAGGAAACTGCTAATGGTCATAATGAATGGGACGTAGGGAGAATCATAGACATTCCCAAACGTAAAGAGTTAGCCTTACATATTTTAACTTCCTGCCTTGAGCGTAATACAACGTTTGTCAACCCTCTCAACTTTAATCTACAGCAATACAAGTCAAAGGGATTCCACATTAGCTATGATGCTCATGTTTTGGTCACTTAAGCATCCTATCAAACACTTGGTGAGAATAAAGCTATAGTCCTTATTAATGGTGTCTCTATAGCCCACAACCCATTCTCTTGTTCCTAGTTAAATTCTAAAGTCTCAAACGATTATAATCAACATTATTCTTCATCACCCATAAGGTAAACAACACTCTTAACCAATAATCAACAATCAACACCCCAACCCTATAATCGTTCATGCTTTTCTATCATACCCAACAACTCATATCTCATGAACTAGGATTTATAATCATTAAACTAATGCTAGAATCAATTGAAGGGTGGAGAGATTACCGTTTTGAAGTTCAAACCCTTTGAATTCGAGTTCTAGGCTTCCTTCTCTCAACAATGATGTCCCAATCAAATATCTAATGATATGGAGGGTTTACCCATGTTAATAAGATGTTGGGAAATTGAAGTTAAGCTAGAATCACCATTAGAACTTACCTTGGATGGTGGAGGGACCCTTAAGAAGTTAGGTTTTTGAGAGCTTTACTTTCTAGAGCAAGTTTTTATGTTTTGGGGCTGTGGGGGACGAAATAGGGCTAAAAAAATGACTTTCCAAGTTGTCCACCGCGTCCCAATTGGCGCGACTGCAGTCCCGACCACGGTAAATCGCTGGGACACTGCCTCACCACCGCGGTCGGGGTGAAACGCGGCAGGACCGCGGTGGTTACGCACCATTCTGTTAAACGGGCATAACTTTTTGCACGGAGCTCCGTTTGGACTCCACAATATATCGTTGGAAAGCTATTTCAATGGCCTACAACTATTATACTTTGAATTTTCCCAAATTCCTTACACATTTTCACTAAACCCTGCTGGAAGACGGACCTTCTGCAAACTTAGTGGATTTCGTCAAATCTTATGCACCTCACTTTCCATCTTGGTTTTGAACAACTATTTTCACCCATAATCATCCCGATGGGACTTCACATGTTCAAAATATTACCTTACTACTCCTTTAGCTCATTCATAACTAAGCTGAATTTACGGGGTGTTATAGTATTATAACAAGTGTTTGTGTCGAATGACTGACAAAGCGATGAGTATGATATTAGAATTGTTAAAAGATGCGTTTGAAGATGCCAAGATTCCTGTGTCTTTTTATGAGGCCAAAAAAACCATCAACAAACTTGGTCTTAATTATACCAAGATCCATGCTTGCCCAAATGATTGTATATTATATTTTGGGGAAGATGAAGGCTTACAAGAATGCAAAAAGTGTAAGACATCTAGGTGGAAGGACAATAAAAAGAAGCAGCCCGCAAAGATTTTGCGCTACTTTCCACTAAAGCCAAGGCTACAGAGATTGTTCATGTGCTCTAAAACTGCTGATTCTATGAGATGGCATTCTTCTGCGGTAACCAAGATGGATTGATGAGGCATCCAAGGGATTCTTAAGCATGGAAAGAATTTGACTTGCTTCATCCTGAATTTGTTGTAGATCCTCGGAATGTACGACTAGGCCTAGCTAGTGACAGTTTCAATCCTTTTGGAGCAATGGCAACAAACTATAGTATTTGGCTTGTGGTTCTTATTCCATACAACCGTCCTCCTTGGGAGTGGATGAAACAAACTTCATTCATTCTTTCAATGATCATTCCAGGAAAACAAATGCCCGGCAATGACATTGACGTGTACTTACAACCTCTTATCCAAGAGTTGAGAGAATTGTTGTACGATGGAGTGCAGACATTAGACTCTTCAAAGAATGAAATTGCTAAAATGCGAGCAGCCTTGATGTGGACAATTAGTGATTTTCCTGGGCTTGGCAGCTTATCTGGATGGAACACATACACTCAGTTTGCTTGTCCCACATATAACTTTGATACAGACTCTTTCCGGCTGAAGCATAGGGTCATCGTCGTTTTCTTGAAAGCGGCCATCAGTTTAGATTGCAGTGTGCCCGTTTTAATGGGAATATCGAGCAACGGGAGCAACCAATAGCATTATCAGGGTCAGACATGTTGAAACAAATGGAGGGAATCAATAATAGTTTTGGGAAAGTACCTGAGTCGAATGCTAAAGGTAAAAGAACTCGAGGAAAAACTATTGCCGAAGATGGACCGAAACAGTGGAGAAAGAGAAGCATATTCTTTGATCTTCCTTATTGGGAATCTAATTTTTTATACCCCTCTCTTCTTAGTGGCTCCTCTTTGGGGTGAAAACTCCAAAATCCAAAACGTTGGTTAGGGTTCCAAACCTTGTTGCGTCATAATATAGACCTTATGCTCATTGAGAAGAATGTGTGTGAGAATCTGATATATACTTTGCTCAATGATACTGAAAAGTCAAAAGACAATATTAAAGCTCGGAATGATCTTAGAGAAATGGGTAAAAGGAAAGAACTTTGGGCAGATGAGAATGGAAGCTATCGTCCAGCCTTGTTCACTCTTTTAAATTCAAAGAAAAGTGGATTTAAGAAAGACATATTTTTGCGGACTTTAAAAAATGTCAAAATGCCCGATGGATACGCTAGCAACATTTCAAGATGTGTTGACTTGAAACAACAAAAGCTCAAGTCAATGAAGAGTCATGATTTTCACATTCTCATACAGCATTTGTTACCAATTGCCACACGTAATGTTTTACCAGACAAGGTGACTGCAGTATTAATAGAGTTGAGTTCGTTCTTCCGTCAACTCTGTGCCAAAAGCTTAGGTCCCTTAGACCTTAACAAGCTCCAGTCTCGGTATTTTATCACCATGAATCACCTGGAAATGTTATTCCCTCCTACATTCTTTACAATCATGGTTCATTTAACTTGTCATCTAGCTGGTGAAGCAAAACTTGGGGGACCTCAACAGTGTCGGTGGATGTATCCTATCGAGAGGTAAACAATATTTCTCATTGCTTGATTGGAGCTTGTTCTTTAAGAATAGATGTTAATTTGTATCGATCAACTAATTTTTGGTCTTTTGTTTAGGTATTTAGGACACTTCAAATCCTATGTGCGAAACATGTCACAACCAGAAGGCTCTATAGCTGAAGGATATCTAGCTGAAGAGGCTCTTACTTTTTGTTCCCAGTATATTGAAGGGATTGAGACAAAATTTAATAGGCCACGCCGTGTTGACGATTTTTCGGTGGATAGAGGCTCGGCGAATTCATCTAGTATTTTCCCACAAGTTGGTAAAGGACTAGGAGCTGTAACATTTGAGTTGTCACCTATGGAAAAACGTCAAGCACATCGATATGTGTTACTAAATTGTCCACAAGTCATGCCATTCATTACATGAGTATTTAAGTCAAATCTAAATAAAACATGCATTAAATACATGAAAACTTATGTTAATTGTTATATTTATATCAAAACCTCATGTAGTGAATTTAAAGCTTATGTGCGGAGGCGGTGGAACGGTCAAAAGCCTTCAAACACGGAGATAGAGAAGATAGTTAGTAAAGACTTTATTGATTGGTTTCCTCGGAAGGTTGATTCCAAATGTATTAGAATCTTATAACTTTAAATTTGTGACTAACACATTTTACATTCTTGTTTCAAATTGTTAATCCAGACATTTCAAATATTGTGTCTGATGAACTAAAGTTTTTAGCAGATGGTCCAGCACCATATGCTAGAAGGTTTACATCATTTAATATCAATGGGTTCAAATTTCGGACAACAACTCGAGAGCATGGGTTGAAAACGCAAAACAGTGGGGTTTTTTTTTTACTTCGACCACATCTTGTATTGCTAGTGGTGCTGATGGAAACCTGAGGCAAGCAGATTTTCCATATTATGGCAAATTAAAGACATCATTGAGCTTAACTACTATCGATTTAGGGTTACACTATTCAAGTGTAAATGGGCTGACACAACTAGGGATAGAGGGTTTAGAAAGGATGCATGGGGATTTTTTTCGGTTAATTTTTCACAATTGATTCACATTGGTGATCGTGAAGAGCATGATCCATATGTTGAAGCTTCACAAGCTCAAATGGTATATTATGTGGATGATGAGGTGAATAAAGGATGGAGTACTGTTGTTCACTTGAAACCAAGAGACTTGTATGAAATAGGAGAAGGAGAGAATAAAGTTCCTGAGAATGAGCCATTTTCAGTGAAAGACTTAGATCAATTTTTTGATGATGTGAATGATCTAATTTTGAGTCGGGAGGATGAAATTGATGAAGTATTAGGTGAACGCAATATTGAGAATGAGAATGGGGAAGATGAACATATTTGAAGAGCCACTGCAAACCCATTTTTAGTCTAGGAAACCAAATTGTATCTATGCTTATAGTTGATCAACAATATTGAAAATTCCTTGTTTTTTTGCTTTGGCATTATAAATTGTTGACTTGTTCAGCTATTATGAATTGATAGAGTTGTATCTGTTGTTACTTTTATTGGTCAGCACTTGTTATTATTGTTGCATCTATTTGATATTATTGTATAAGCTACAACCATTGAGGTTCTTTTGTATTAGAGAGAAAGTAGCAATCTTGGTCATATTATTGTCCTGCTTGTGTGTATCTGGTCCCTGAAGATTACCCTTGGCAAATTGGAGTGCAGGTTGTGGTTGCTCTGCTTTCTGTTGTTGGTGGATCTGCTGCTTTTGGAGCCTCAAATCTTGTTTCCAATTTGCAGAAACTAAAGTGAAATGTAAGCTGCTAAATACCATCTCTGTTAGACAGAAAGTTTTCTGATAGTATGAATGTTCTTTGGTCAGTCTTCAATTTTAATTTCTTTGTGAATTATAAGTAGTGTGTTAACTATCTAGATGTCATTGCCAAGATTTTCCAGAAAAGTAAACATAAATGAGGCCTTTTTTCTTCTAATCTTTGTGAGTTTGTCACTAGCATTTTTTCATGGCATTGGCATTGTTCCTTTTCCTTCTGGCATTTGATATAAATTGTTAGTATTACCTTGTTGATTGGTGGTAGTTGTGGTTGGTGCAAGATGACTGGGGTTGTGCACCATATAATCTCTGCTTAATTTGTGTCTGATTGAGTTTACTGGTTGATGTTTTGTCCCTCAACACCAGTGGGTTTTTCATTTTCCTGACATGGAGTTTGATGTTGATAGTTTTCATGTAAGGTATAGTAAACTGAAGCTTTCTAAACCTGCTGACTGAGTGCTCCTTCGTTTAATTCATCTTTACTTGAAAAATTAAACATGGTGCTACTTTCTTGACATGGAGTTTGTTGTTGATATTACTCATTTGCTATGTGTCACGACGCGGATTTCCCACCCTTGGGAGTCGTGATGGCGCCTACTCGTAGTAGCTAGGCAAGCCATGTTAATTACTTTTTCATTAACAACGTAATTCCTTTTAACAATTATCGGCAATGATACAACAGCAACGAAATTAAATACTAAACAGAAGTCTCAATATTATAGAAAGCTGAATAAAAGTGCGGAAAATCTCAACAAAAGCCTCTACCCAAGACTGGTGTCACAGTTTCACAGACGGTCTAAGAGTACTACACATAAAGGTCTGAAAGAAATAACTCGACACTGTCTCCAGAAATACATGAAAGAAACAGGAATATAGATGAAAGGAGACGCCAGGGCCTGCGAACGCCTGCAAGGCTACCTCGGGTCTCGCTGGGCTGAAAGTCTGCTCCCACGCTATTGCTGCTGTTGAAGCCTGGGATCTGTGCAAAATAGCACAGAGTGTAGTATCAGCACAACTGACCCCATGAAGTGCCTAGCCTAACCCCGGCGAAGTAGTGACGAGGCTTGGACCAGACCACCAAATAAACCTGTGCAGACATATATACAAGTACAACGGGAAAGTAGAAAGAAAATAACAATCTAAGCTGGGGAAGGGAGCATGCTTCAGGGGCAACAGGTAGAAATAGAATTTCAGGAATAATAAAGCATACATCTAGAATTTAAATCCTAATAGTAAATGAAGAGATAAGGTAACTTTCATATTCAACTCATCTTGTTGCAGGCGTGCAACCCGATCCCAATTTGCAATATCTCGTGGTAGGCGTACCACCCGCTCCCATTTCAATATCACTCGTGGGAGGCGTACCACCCGCTCCCATTTCAATAAATCAACAGTTCCTCTAAAAGAAAATTTACTCTAACAAACGCAACAATTAATACGAGTTCATAAGGCAACAAGTACACAAAATTTATGATTTACTAAGGAAAACAAAAATGACATATAGCAATTAATTATGGATTATAAGGGGCAATTAGGCAATTTAGTAATTTATATGTTGAATGTCACATAGCAATTAGGTCACATAATTGTGTAGCAATTAAGACATAAATTCAAGACATAATATTGCGCAAGGACACCTTGGTTCAATAACAACAAGTAACACGATAAAGGAAAATGTCAACGTAAAGAATCACAGAAATAATGGAATAAGACAAGTAATGCACTTGAACTGATAACAACAAGAAAATCAATAAATAGACGTAAGGGACAACATAACTCAATTATCAGCAAAGAAATCAGGAAAAATCAAAGACAAATGCACGGCATCACCCTTCGTGCTTTTACTCTCATCCTCACCAAGCAATTAGAATAACAAAAACGTGCACGGCATCACCCTTCGTGCTTTTACTCTCTTTCCTCACATATAATCAATAGAATTGGCACGAAATGGTACATCGTGCAGCACGGCATCACCCTTCGTGCTTTACACTCTTTCCTCACAATAGCAAACAATGCACGGCATCACCCTTCGTGCTTTACACTCTTTCCTCACAATAAACAAACAATGCACGGCATCACCCTTCGTGCTTTACTCTCTTCCTTACCCAAACAACAATCACAAACAAGGGCAAGGAAATAAACAAAATAATAATAGAAATCCCGGCAAAGGAACACAATAAAACAACTAAATCCCGGCAAGGGTACAACATCAATAATCTCAACATCCCGGCAAGGGAAAATATTCAATAATCAACAACGTCCCGGCAAGGGAATAGATCAATAACTCTTTCTCTTTCTTTCACTTTTATCACATAGTTCACATTATCACTCGAGCCAATGCTCCAAAGAATTACTTATCTCATATACCTTCATAATTTGTATTTCAACTCGAACCAACGCTCCACGAATTTCAAAGATCACAATTTATTTCACAAGATCTTTAAAATATAGAAGTCATCAGTTAAACATGGAAAATATAACAAAATCCCAACTATTCGCAAAATAAGGACTCACGGTCATGCTAGACACCAATGTATAGATACTCGTCACCATGCCTATACATCGTACCCGACAATTAGCAAGTAGCAAATAAGACTCAACTCCTATTCCCTCAAGCTAGGGTTAAACCAAACACTTACCTCGATGCCTTGAACTCAACTCAAGCCTCAACTATGGCTTTACCCCGAAATTCCACCTCTAACGCGCTCGAATCTAGCCACAAATTACTTAATTACATTAATAAACACTAAATGAATCAATTTGAATGCATAGAAATGAATTTCCCAAAGTTTTTCCCAAAAATTCCAAAATCGCCCCCAGGCCCACGTGGTCAAGACCTGAGGTTCGAACCAAAACCCGGTTACCCATTCCCCCTCGAACTCAAATATGCAATTTGTTTCGAAATCGGACCTCAAATTGAGGTCCAAATCCCCAATTTATAGAAAATCTAGGTTCTACCCAAAACCTCCAATTTCTCCCATGAAAATCATTGATTTTAAGTTGAAAACATGTTAAATGATGTTAATGATTGAAAGAGTTAAGTAAAAATCAACTTACAAATGATTTGGGATGAAACTTGTTCTTGAAAAATCGTCTAAGGAGTTGTATTTTGAAAGTGGGGTGAAAAATGGTCTAAAATTCGACTAAGTATAAAATTTGCTGGGCTGCGGATATGGGAAATGTGAAGTTGGGTTCGCAATTGCGAACCCTGCAGGCTTGGGAAATGCGACATTGCTGTTCGCATTTGCGAACTCAGGCCAACCAGGGGACCTTCGCATTTGCGAATTGGGGTCTCGCATTTGCGAACCAGTGACCATCGCATTTGCGATGTTTGGCTTCGCATTTGCGAACCTTGGCCGGCCTGGGCTGGTTTCGCATTTGCGAACCAGCCTTCGCATTTGCGATAGCTGGACCTTCGCATTTGCGAACTCTGGCTTCGCAAATGCGAATCCTGCAGATCAGCTGATACCAGATTTTTCCAAAAATGAGAAATGCAATCCGACACCTATCCAAAACTCACCTGAGCCCTCGGGGCTCCATACCAAATATGCACACAACCTCAATAACATCCTACGGACTTACTCGCGCGATTAGATTGCCAAAATAACATCAAAACAGCGAATCATACCTCAAAGTCCCTAGTTTTTCTTCAAACTTCATACTTTCAAATTTAGAGTTTTAAGTCCGTAACACATCAAACGACGTCCGATTTCAACCAAACTTTACAGAAAGCGCTTAAACCATATATAAGACTTGTACCGGGCGCCAGAACCAAAATACGGGCCCGATACCACAGTCTTTTAATCAAATTTCATTTTCATTTTCCTTAATCATTTCCAGAAAACAATTTCACACAAAAATTCATTTCTCGGGCTTGGGACCTCGGAATTCGATTCCGGGCATACGCCCAAGTCCCATATTTTCCTACGGACCCTTCGGGACCGTCAAATCACCGGTCCGGGTCCGTTTACCCAAAATGTTGACCGAAGTCAAATTTGTTCAATTTAATATCAGAATTTAGCATTTTTCACACAGAATTCATATTTAAGCTTTCCGCCTACGTGCCCGAACTGCGCACGCAAATCGAGGTAACCCTAAATGAGGTTTCAAGGCCTCAGAAGTACAGAATGGGTAAGAAAACGGGTGATGACCTTTTGGGTCGTCACACTATGTTTGCATATGAACTTGGTTGTCACTTTGTTCAACCATGTATATATGTAGAGATGTCGAAGCAAAATCGGGTGAAATATCTGTTCAAATCAATCAAAGGGAGCTCTTCACTTGCTCCAGAGCAGTCATCACATGCTCAGTCTCAGGCTCAAGCTTCATATTCATCTTCTGAACGAGACTCTTTACGTCATATACAACTCATCATTCCATCTTCATCAACTAAAGAGTCTCGTCACAAAATGGCATTCAAGCTTCATCAATTAATAGAGTCTCCTCACAGAATCGCATTCCAGCTTCATCAACTAACAGAGTCTCGTCACAGAATGACATTCCAGCTTCATCAACTAATAGAGTCTCGTCATAGAATGGCATTCCATCTTCATCATCTGATGGAGTCTCTTCGCAACCAACTACACGTAGACGAGTTGCAGATGACTCGGAGCCTCGTGATTGGGTTGTCGATGTTATAGGTACATATAAATTATAAATGATTTTGTTTTCCTCGATTAATATTTTTATATGTTCTTTATTTTGTTGCAGATGAACGTCAAGTGATAAAATCTATTAGGTTTAAGGTTCAGGATGTCCATAACTTGGAGAATGGATCGCGTATAATTGTAGAATGTGATGAGTTTGCTCAACCTATTGGAAAATCAGCCGGCCTTCTTGCAGGATTTTTGGGGCAGCTTGCTACAAATCCTCGATACTTTCCTATTGGCTTCGAGAGTTGGGCATCCATGCCTAAACCTTTTGTGAACCGTGCTTTTAATGACTTCGTAATGGTAATGCCTTTTAATTCTTTTGCTTAGTTTGTATGTTGTAGTTCTGTCAGCAGTAAACTAACATATATTATTTTTGTGAAGTCTCGGTTTTCCTTTACGAGTGATCCGCAAAAGGTAAAAGGTTGGATTAACAATTCACTTAACAAAAAGTGGAAGGAATTCAGGCTTAAACTATTTCATGAGGCTGAGGATCCATTGTTGAGTAAAGAGGATATCATCAAGAATGTTCCAGAAGGCATTCCCATGGACCAATGAGCATTGTTTGTTAACTATCGTTTTAAAGAGGAAACAAAGGTTGTTGTTGTTCTTCCTCTTCTTGTTTCACTACTTGTCTCTGCTGCTGCTTCTTCTCAGCCACTGATGTGACTTCTTTTTTTCCCTTTTTGACTCGTAGGCGCTTTGCTTGAGAAATCAACGGATTCGAGGACAACAAACACTTCCCCATACTAGTGGTGCTATGAGTTGGCTAGAAGAAGGGCTTTGATGGTAGTTTAATACGACGTACTTACTGTCGCTTTAATGTGACAAGAGTTACTTAGTTTAATTTTACTTTTTAAAACTTTCAGAAGAAACAGGGAAAAGAAGTTGATCGCGGCAAAGTGTGGACTGAGACTCATAAGAGGAAAGATGGGAGTTATGTGAATGATCAAGCTAGGGAGATCGGGGTAAGTGTCTATCACTATTTTCTGCATTCCATATTCTGATCATGTTAGTTCTGCTAAGTAATATCAATAGAAAGTCAAGAAATGTGCAGATGAAAAAGAAAGATCTTGTTCTAAAGTTGGTTTTGTCCATATTTTGCAGTAAATTAACGATGATGATTTGCAGTAAATCCTTTTTTAACCTATAATTGAACTGAAATACTCGTATTTTACATTAAGTAGCTGCTCTAAATTCTGGAAAAGAGTTTATATCATCTATCTCCTTCATTGTGAATACCGAGACTCTATAATCAAGGATGCACCTTTAGCCGCATGTTCTGATGTTTGCGCGGTAATTAATCTGCTTCCAACATGTTCTGGTGCTTCTATTGAACATAATGTTGTGTTTGTGCAGAGGCCTGAATCTGTATATAGTTTAATCCCAGCGCTGTTACTCCTTCATTATGATGTTATGCAATTGTAACGATTTCAGATCTGAAGAAAGGTCACCATGATAGGAGTGTTTTCGATGAAGACTTCATTTGTGATCTGTATCTATTGAAGCACACACTGTCTGGAGAAAATTCCCCCCTTTGAGCAAACCCCTCATTCTTAAGATTTTTATTTTGTTGACTGTCTATATCTTAAGTGAGTTTCTCAACATTAGTAACTATTTGCTTACTCAATTTGACAAGATGGGTTTAGATTAAGGTTTCCTATCATGTTAAAGGCTTTTCCATACATCATGCATCCAATATGATTTTTAGTTGAAATGGTTTGTGGAGTTTCAATAGTAAATCATAATTCATCTAAAGTTCAGCAGTCCAATAAATTTCTTTAAAGCTATGTTTGAAATGGTTTGTGGAGTTTGCAGATGGTAACAGTATCTGTTTGATTGAAAGAAATGAAGTTATTGTTGATACAAGTACTTCCCGCACTTCAGAATCTACCCATTGACTCGATCCTTAGCTTTTGTAATTATATTTTGTCTCTCGTCTAGGAAAGAATTGAAGAAATTCGAAGACAAAGACCAGAAACTCGGGCAGAAATTTCACCGAATGACGCGCTTGGTGTAGTCTTCGGTCCCGAGAACCCTGGCCGTGTTCGAGGCTTAGGCATGGGTGTAGTTCCAATTGTAGTATTCAAGCAAACATCAAGACGAGGTGGTGGTTCTTATATGGACGCAGCTAGCACTAGTGCTCCACCCCATAATGGGTTCAAGAGATGGCAAATATGAGATCACAATTAAATGCGCTAACAAGCTTATTTCAAATGAAAATAGGAAATATCCCCGAGGAGTTTGCTCACTTATTTCCGACTCCTTCACAGGTAAGTCTTCTCTTTATTTTCGACGTTGATGTTCTGTACCTTGATATTCTAAAACCTGGGCTGGTTTCAAATTATCTAGGAGATCCATCAAATAAGATTGGACATCAATGTGGCTGCCTTGTGCAAGTGTTCCGGATATAACACTGGAATTGTGAATACTCTGTGATGCTTCTAACTGTCTTTCCAAGCCTTAGAATTTCTCCTTCACAGTTTTGGGCATAACCAGATCTAACTTCTTGTAGGAACCTAAATTTTTGGATAGAAATGTTGCTTAGAATAGTGGATTGAAGGTGTGTATGAGTCTAATAAGTTGTTTTATTTCAGAAATTACTTTCTTTGTGGATAAGTAGATAATCCATTTGTTAACTTGCTTGTATTTCCTCAATATATTGCAGCAGTGTAACAATTTCACTTTGAATATCTTTGTTCTATTCAACTTATTTGCTTGGATCCAATGTCTGTGCTCAAGTATAAGAGAAGATGTATTTGCTGAAAATATGTAAAAACAATATCATACTGGCTATATAAAGAGAATCCTTTAGTGGTTTGCTTCAAGAATGTGTAACATGGTAAGTTGCAGGTAGCTTCTTAGTATATTTGGTTGATGGTCAACATAGCAGTGATTGTATATGAAGCCTAAACTGTTTAATTGTAAATAAATTCTTAACCTTTGGGACCAAGGTTGCTAAGGTGCAATTGATAACCTTATACAGTTTAGATGATTCAGAAAACTTAAGAATAGCTTATGTTACCTTATTTCCTATTATACTCCATGATTTTTAAAAGAATAAAGAATTATAGTCATCACACCCTGGTGCCTTCTGATTATCAATGTCTCTTAAAGCTGCACAGATATCCTGCCTAGATACAGTTTCAGTTAGCTTCAATTGTTGCTCCCTGTTAAAAATTTGTCCATCCTTCATCACCTCTGGATTTATGGCAGGGATCCTTTTAGCTTTTTTCCTTAGCAATTGCTTGTAGAATCCAAGAATTCTCTTCAGTAATTGCCTCTTCATTCTAAATTATTTGGCCATTTTCCTTTACCAGACTGTTTGTCCTATTTTGTCTTCATTGAAGCAAAGAAAAGGAAGTATTTGGATCCCCTAGCCTTAGCCACTGATTCCTGTATTTCTATTTAGCCTTAGCCAATTTCTATTCCTGTATTATCTTGGTTCCTGCAATTTCAATGTTATGTTATGCAGGCACCCAATCTAGGAGATGACGTTGGAGATGGCGTTGGAGATGGCATTGGAGATGGCGTTCCGTCACCAACTGGGCCTAGAAGATCCTTTGACGGAAGTAACTATGAAAATGGAGCAAACAACAATTAGTAATCATTGTTAGGATGAACTATGTTTTTTTGTGTTGTAACTATTGAGTAACTCTCTTAACTCTATTCACCTTAAACTTGAATCTTGGATGATGTGGATTTTGGGTATGTTTTAATGATGAATATTTTGCTTATCTAAGTTTCAACTATAATTTATGTTAATTATTATGATGGGTGCTTGATAACATATTATGATGGATTTTGTGCAGTATAAATTAAAGGATAAAGGATCTAAATGTGGAATTGAAAAATTAACATTAAAATATTATAATTATGGCAGTAATTTGAAAGGGAGAGGACAGCAATTACAGCGGTTCCAAACCACCACAACAAGCAAAGTAAACAGCGGTACTTAAAAATGCATATTGTGGCGGTTTTATCTGCATATTGCGGCGGTTAGACGAAAACCGCCGTATTACACCTTTTGGCGGAAACGATTATGGCGGGTGAGTAGGATGCCATTAATAACAATTGCGGCGGTTTTGAACCGCCGCTATAAGCAAATGAAACCGCCGCAATTACTCCGGTTTTTTGGAGTGATAAGACTTGATTTTGGCTTGCATAATGTGTAGACAGAAGATCACTCCCAATTTCTGTTTGTGCAGTAAAATTTGGTTTTCGAAAGAGATATCAGCTCCCCATAAGATAATTCTTACAAAATTAGTTTACACATCGTTTTATATGTGTGTCCATAAGGTTGCAAAATGTGAACTCTTTGCTTCACTTTTTGATGCTTCAGTCCATAATGAGAAGCGATAGTGAGTGCAAGAGGTGGCAAACAAATGCATGATAGCAGATATTTTGACATAGATGACTCTTCCTTTAGCTAGAGGGAAAAATTGATATATATGATTATGGATTCATTGTTTTGTTCTTATTCACTCTGATGTTAATTACTGAACAAATTTTCTTTTCTTAATTAAAGTATGCCAGGAAAGAAGAGTTGGTGCTAATGCAAAAGAGCGTATGACATAAGAGATTTAATCTTATGTGTGTGTCATACCTTGAACCTAGCAATATCTTTTGCATTAGCCTTCTCTTACCATCTCAGATCGTGAAAGCCCAATGACAAGTTTGATACCATAACATCCTAAAAACCTCTGCATCTATACCTTTTGATATTGGAAGTTACATGTACTTTGGGAAATGAAGTTCTAAGCTCTAATCTGTTACTTGGTTGCTTAAAGTTATTTTTGTAGTTACTCTTGGAAAAAATGAAGTTTGAAGCATTGAGACTGCCTCTTCATTGACAAATATTGAAGAAGAGATCTCAAATAGGTGCTATGACAGTTGCAATAATACATTAAACAACGGCTGTTTCGTTCACCTGAATCACTAACCAAACTTACTGAGATGCTGCCACACTTTCTAATTTCTATTTCTCTTTCTATTTGGAGTTGTTTGAATGTGTGCAATTAAATATATGAGGATCTATCTGTTATTTTTCTCTTAGGTAAAACTGATTTACTTTGTAACTCGCTAATTTCTATCTTGCACTCTTTTCAATTTGAACTTTTCAGTTGATTGGCATTTAACTTAACTTTGAAGGCGAAGGCACTACAAAAATCCTGTATCTACTGCGGTTTTTGGAATAGTTAAGGTTGGCTACTAAGCTGAGGACGGTAGCTCCAACTCATGTGAAATGATGAATCAAGATATGTTTGAAGATACAAATCTTTTATATACTTTTTTGGGTATTGTGTTTACAATATTTGGAAAAGGCTCTACCAGACAATGTATTTATGTCTTCTACACATATTGTAGATAAAAGTATCCTAATTCCTATCAAGCACAATAATTCACTTAGATGTCTCTTTGTTATGACAGCTATTTTTCACATGTGACAAATCATGGCTTTCTGGTAACTTCCATTGCATCAGTGTGAAGGTTGTTGCTATGCTAGAGGAATTTGATGCTTCATCGACAGCCTCTAAGCTCTTTGTTTCAAGCATTTTGGTATGGATTTTCAATTTTATCTCACTGATGAACTAAAAATATAATCATTTTAGTGTTGGGCCCGTGCTTAACACTACAATGATTAAATTTTGAGAAATTTTCATAAAGCACTATCTTTTAGTGGTAATCAGCTATCTATAGATACCATTTGCTATATTACGGATAGTAGATACGTTTTCTGTTGTTATAGGATTTATTTGATGTGTTTAAGCTACTGTATTCATGAATACAGTAGCATTTCTAGGCGTGAAACAGGGGATTACAGCTAGACAGATTATTGTATTCAAGTGTATTCAACTGTATTCATGGCATGAAACATGGGATTACAGCTGGACAGATTATTGTATTTGACTGTATTCACGGCGTGAAATAGGGGATTACATTGTTTTTACAGAAAGCGAATCAATTAACATAATCGACTCCTAATATAACTCAACAAGCTCAATTACAATACACAAATTTTGTATTTCCAGTTATAAAAAAGATTCTCAACCGAAAAATACCCCCAAAATATAGCAATCTTCAGAGAAATTATATAATACATCTGAATACATAAATTATATTAATTAAAAAAATATATGAATACATTCATGGCATATAGCGAGACAGTGAATACCATAAAATACATAGAATACAGCGAGATACATTGAAATACAATGAAAAAAAAGACAGTGAATACAATGAAATACATGGAATACAACGAGATACATTGAATTACAATGAAAAAAATAGACAATGAATACAATGAAATACATGAAAATACAGCGAGATACATTGAATTACAATGAAAAAATAGACAATGAATACAATGAAATACATTGAAAATACATTGAAATATATTAACAGAAAATCAAGTTGCTCAGCCCAAATTGAATCCTGGACATGCTCGATAACCTTCCAAGTTTTATCATCAACAGATTGAATCCTCGTATATTTTGAAGAGATCCAAACAAAGGCAGATTCAGAAACGAGATCCAAACAAAGGCTCTTGAAGTCTCTTCTTTAGGGTTAAATCCAATAGTCCATGGAAATAACCTAAACTTATTTTCTTTCCCATTCAAGGATATGTAGTTAACAAATTTAGCCGCTGCAAGAATATAGTCATCATATCTGTCGAATCTAATCAAAATATGTCTTCTTGCAAGCAATCCAATAAGGCATCGTCCTTGAGTTCCAAACTGCAAAGGCAGTTGTTTGCGCAGCTGTAGCAGATCAGATTGTCGCCCTAGAGAGAGAGGATAGAGGAGAGAGCGTGGGGTTTTTGACTAATGGTAGGTGATGTGGGTGAGAGAAATTTTGAGATTGAGCATCGTGTTTTCAGGAAATGGGGGAAGAGAATGGCATGTATCAAAGTAGAGAGAGAAAGAAAATAGTGTAACTGAATAGCGTATTTAGTGGCTTAGGGGTAGAAGGTAACCAATATTAGATATTTTACTATAAGCATTAAAAGGTATCTATAGAATTTAACTTTATAAAATGATATTTATTTAAAATAAATAAGGTGTTAACCTTTGCTATAGGAGGTAAAAATTCCTTTAGTTGGCTATTACACTACCGATGTTCATCAGTGACATCAAATTGAGTTCATATCAAAATGCTTGAAACAAAAAGCTTTGGACAGGAAATGCCACTCTGCAAATGAAATCTGGTACTCCCAACGATTCATGCGAGAACTCATCTAGCACCTAACAAACCTTCACACGGATGTAATGGAAGTTACCAAAAAAATGATTTTTTACATGTGAAGAGAAACACCATAAGAAAAAGCCATCTATGTACATCATTGTCCTTAATAGGATACTTTTTCTACAATGTGTAAACGACATAAATACATTGTCAAGTAGAATCCTTTTCAGAAGTATATAAAATGTTTGTATCTTCGAACACATCTTGTTTCATTATTTCACCTGAGTTGGAGCTATAGTCTCCAACTTGGTAGCCAACCTCAACTATTCCAAAAATGACACCACCGGAAGGTATTTTAAAGTACCTTCAAAGCCAAGTTAAACACCAATCAACCAAAAAGTTCAAAGTGAAAAGAGTACATAGAAATTGGAGTACCACAAAATAAATGTAACAGGCAGAGCCTCATATATTTAACACGTCTACGCATTATGCAAGCCAGTAATCAAATGAAAACAACAAATAGTTTAGAGAAGGACTGAAATCCGATTGTTAGCTTTTCTATCAAATAGAAGTCATCTGGATTGATCAATTTACATCCCTACTCTGAATCTCTAATTGGCCAACCTGTAATGCCAGTTAATCGCCCAAAGAGAGAAGAAAGAAAACTCATTTTACATTTTGTTTTTATTTATGGTCACACGAATTAGCCAAAGAAGGCAGTTAATCTTTAATATGCGACCAAAAAATAAAAGGCGGAAGTTTAAGAGGGGAACTTGATACGAACTATGAACCAAAACACGGGATCAACAATAAGAGCCTACAATTGATTGGAGAACAAGAACCAATTAGGCTATGAAGCCTAATTACCTCTATGAACACAATCAATTGTAACCCTAAGCTATGAAAACCCTCAAGAGATTGACAACCCTTGAAAATCCTGATAAAGTAATTAAGCAATTAAGCATTCACTACTAATTGCTCACCAACTAAGACTAATTTAGCACTAATGAAAGCATAACAATGCAATAAAGAAATTAAATGCATAAACATAAATGCATTAATTAAAAGATAAGGAAAGAGTGTGAGACTTGCATGTTTTCAAGGTTTATCATTCATCAAGTTGCCTAAAATAAAAGCCTTAAGGGCTATTTATACTAGAGTGGGCATTTGGCTACAAATGACCCAAATATCCCTAAGCAAATTCTAAGGAGCTTAGTCAATTATTACAAGTATAGGCTTCTTGATCTTGACTCCTTTAAAAGTACTCCAATGCTATGATGTTGACTTGGAAATTGTTAGGCATGCTCATCCAGCATGTATCATCCTCCCCCACTTGAAAGAAATTCGTCCTCGAATTTGGACCTTGCAAAACCAAGAAAGAAGCAAACATAGGTACCAAGCCAATCACAATCAAAATATTGTATGTCCAAGCTAAAAGATCAAAGATCACAATCTTGTACTCAAAAGTGACACTTTATGATATAACCAAGTGTCATAATCTATAAAGAACACATCTCCATTACAAATGACACAAACTTTACTATAAGAAAAATAATACTCATGAGAAGAATTAAGAGAGTGTAAAGTTTCATGCTTCCAACAAAACCATAATATTGTCAAATCCTCAAAAAAGTGCTCACTTTTATTGTATAACCAAGTGTCATAAGAAGGAATAAAAATCATACTCTCCAACTCAAAGAAAGACACTTCACCATGATAAGAAGCAACTCCGGGGTCAAACACAAATTTTAATCTCCAAATATCTACACACCTTCCAACAACTTCACATGACAACTTAAGAGATATGCCATGCTCATCATGAATCATCATATAAAGAATATCATAATACTCAAAGTTAAAACTCTTTACCTCAATGGCCTTAGATAAACACAAAATAAGCATAAGCCAAACGTACATACCATTCTTGCTTTTGGGCAAAACAAAAAGCTCTTGATAAAAAGTATGCCAAAGTGTTAGTTCAAGGCCTTTCTTACCCTTAGCAACTTTCTCATGTTGAACCTTCACAAAACAATCAATAAAGTTAGGTTCTTTTTGCTCAAAATAGTCACTCAAATACCAAAAGAAACATTCTTACCTTTTCTTATCGAAGCATTGGCAAAATTCAACGAGAATGTTCTTTCAAAAGTAGGAATAAGATAAGTAAAGCAATTAATACCAGTGCTAGCATAAAAAAATTTATTCCTTTTCACACTCAACAAAATCATCACATAAATATGCATAATAGTCATCAAGATCAAATACAAGAGAAGTTAACTCATGGGAATACAAATGGAAGTTTTCTTCTTTTATATTTATGTCATTAGAAGTAACTTGTTCACTCTCCAACAAGGCATCTCCAAACTCACATTTGCTCATTTCACCATAAAAATTGAATCTTTTTGCATAAAAGAATGAAAATAGAATCAAAAGAATCATCAACACATTCTTCTTGACTCATTTCTCCATAAAGGTCAAAACTTTCTTCCAACAAAGTTAAAGTAGAGTCAAAAGAATCATCACATGCATCATCTCATAAAGGTGGGGTATCATAAGATTCAACATCACACAAATCACTAGCTAGGGATTCATTAAACAAAGAACTAGAATCATCCAATAATGCGCAAGAACTCCTAGCTAGTTGCAAGCCAAAACTATTTTTCTCATTGCAAGATAAAAAAGTATCAAACTCATCAATATCATAGCTATATTTCAAACTCAAAGTGTCACCACAATCAACTAAAGTATCATGAGTAGAAGGATAAGCTATGTTACCTTGAAGCTCTTCTAAAGTGAAATTCTCTTTACCTTGAACTTGCTCATTAAATTTCAAAAGTTCTCTCGAAAAGGTAGCTTGATCTTCTTCCAAGTTCATCAAAGTAGATTGAACTTCACTTAATGGCTCATCTCCAAAAGTTCCTTCACAAGATACAAAACAACTAGAGAAAGAAGAAAGGTTGTTAGCATTAGAACAAGGAAAAATTTCACTCTCTTTTTGTTTTCCTTCTTTCTTGTCTCTCATTTTCTTTTTAAGCTCTTCACTCTTTTCTTGTGACAACTCACTCACTTCACTCCATACTTTCTCTCCTTTATCCACTCTAGACTTGTCACTTTTCTCTCCCTCACTACTCTCTATCTTTTGTCTCTCATCCTTACTTTTTCTCTTTGCATTTTTCAAGGACGTTCTCAAACTCATTTGGCCTCTTCCCCTTTAGTTCACTTTATTCCCCCTATATTTATCATGGAAAACTTGTTGGATGTTGTCCAACTCATTCAAGGTGGTCTCATGATCATATTGAAAAAGTGGGTTGTTAATCATTCGAGGCTCTTGAGGTGGTATGGGTGGTGGAGGAGGGAGATTGTCCCTCCTTGGTGGTGCTTGAGGCATACGTTGGGGAGGTAAATTCATTGGTGGTCTAGGTTGGGTCATTTGGGGTGGTGGTATTATGGGTATGTGTGCTTGAGGTCTAAATGGTGGCTTGTGTTGGTTGTTGGTAGGTGGACGGTAGTTTGGTGGAGGAAAATAAGGTCCCTTTGGTGAAAGTGGTCGCTTTGGTAAGTTTTGTGGTATTTGGTTGGGTTCGGTTGTGTTGCAAGTTTTTCCCTTTGAAGCAGTTTCTCGCACTTGTGAAGGAGAGGGTGTAGTAGAAGAATTAGTAAGCGTCATACTACGCTCTCTCCCTATTGCCTCAAGTGAGATTCCTCTATCATGGAATTCAACCTTGCATCCGTTTGGTGTTGTCGTATGCTAATATTGGTAACCTTCTCACTTAAGTTGGTAACCTTCTCGCTTATGTCATAAGCATAGAAACAACATCACGCATCGGAGTCTCACTCCATGGATCACAATTAGGAGTAGAAGTTTGTCCGTACTCCATGATACCTACAAAATGAGCAAACAAGTTAGTAGTAAAAGTCCTCACAAACTCACTTGATGTCGCTCAACCCTCGGTATCACACTTTGCACCAATTGGCTCTTGCGTGCTCAAAGTCCTATTCGATCTTGCCTTTTCCCGCTCAAGTAGTGAATGTCAAAATTGCTAGCAAACTTAAGTTCCAAGGTTTCACAACAAGTTCCAACCGTCTTCGGGGTGGAGTGGAAGTTGTGTATTCACAAGGACGGACAATTAAAAGCAAACGGACTTGAACCAAGCAATTCACAACGAAATTAAAAGACAAAAGCAAGAAACAATTGGCACGAAAGAAAGTTAAGCACACAAAGAAACTAGAATTAAACTCAATATGAACTAATATCAAGTTAATCTAGTTGAGAGTTTAGTTTACCACAAATTGGAAACTAAGAAAAGAAAAGAAACTACAAAACTAGACATTTTTTCGAACTTTGGTCATATTCACAAAAAATTGGACATTTTGTAAAAGTGGTCAGATTTTGCAAAAACTGGCCACATCTGTAAAGCTGGACAGATCTACAAACTTCAACTTTCAATTCCCAGAAAACTTACTCCCACGCTTCAATTTCTAGAACCAAATCAATGATGTACAGGAAGCTTTCTGGATACACTTCCGGAATTGAACTTGCTCAAACTGAAGCTTTACTGAGCTGTAGCTATTCCTCTGTCAATTATTTTGTACTCAGTTTCTATATGTTCTGCTGCAAGTTTTACTGTCACGGCTGCTAAAAAAACTGATACTTCTAGTCACAATTCAAAAGCAACCTCTAGTCGTGCTCACAAATTCACTCTATCACAAATCAACAACAAGCTCGAATTGCCTCACTGATTCAACCCAATAATATCCAGCAAAAATATCAAGAAGAAGTTCAATTTAATCTCAAAGAATCAAACCAGAATCGACAACGTGTTTGCGTGGCTACGCTCGACTCCAAATTGAACCCAAAAATTTGAAGAACGCAGCAACAAGTTCTTCAGTAACAACTCAATTCAGATTATTGTCCTAGATTCAAGTCAACTACAATTGACGACTCAATGAATCAAACTCGGGATCGAACAGAACTTTCAGCTCAAACAATCAAGTTTTCAAACTTAGAAGTTCATGAACTTAGAAACTCAAACATGCTTTCAAACCTTTAGGAGTTAGAGAATATGAACCTGGAGTTTTCTTCTGAATTCAATCGACACTGAAATTGGAAAGTTCAATCGTCGAGGGGATTACCTTCGTGGAGCCAATTCAGTTGCAAATGAATCTTAGAAAAATAAAATTGAAGAATACAATTGTTGTTCTTGTCTGCTTGAGAGAATCGACTCCGGATCAACCTTAAAGCAATTCGAATCAGCTCTACAAATGTTCTTCTTCGATTTACCAGTTGCTCGAATCGACTCGAATCAGTTCGAGAAGTTCTTCAATCGAAACAAGTGTTCTTCGACTGATTCGAGCTTGACTCAAATTCTTCTGGTAAACCTCACTCAAAACGTCTTCTACTGGACCCAAACTCTAGCCACAAACTCTCGACAACAGCTTGAACAAAATTGTGAAATCAATTTGTTCAAACACTCATGAAATCGACGAACCCTAGGTCGTCTTCTTCTTTGCACAATCGGTTCAAATTTTCGACCCAAAACCCTAGAAAATCAGCTCAAATCGATCTCAATCTTCAATCACGAGTTCAGAATCACGTTAACAACGAATAGAAATAACACCCAATCAATTTCGAGCTCAAAATTTCGATTCGGAGCAAATCCCCAAATTTTTCAACTCTTCTGGTTCACGTCGTCTTAGGGTTCAGAAGCTCAAACTCAGCTTCAATCGAAACTCAAACCAGTAATTACTCGAGCTACGATCGATCGATACTCAAATTTTCAGAAGTTTTCAGAATTTTAGAAGGTATTTCGAACAGTAGTGTTAGGAACAGTAGCGAAGTTCTAATTCTGGAAACAAAACAGAGCACGGATGAACAGTAACCCAAAATAATTTTCTTCTTTTTTTTCCGTGTTTTTCTGATTTAATGATAATCAAAACAAAACCCAAGGATTGATAGACAAATCCTTGACCTCCGCTCTGATACCAAGATGATACGAACTATGAACCAAAACACGGATATGACAAAATACACGGAATCAACAATAAGAGTTATACCTACAATTGATTGGAAGAACAAGAACCAATTAGGCTATGAAGCCTAATTACCTCTATGAACTCAATCAATTGTAACCTTAAGCTATGAAAACCCTCAAGAGATTGACAACTCTTGAAAACCCAGCTAAAGTAATTAAGCAATTAAGCATTCACTACTAATTGATCACCAACTAAGACTAATTTAGCACTAATGAAAGCATAAACAAAGCAATAAAGGAATTAAAGGCATAAACATAAATGCATTAATTAAAAGATGAGGAAAGAGTGTGAGACTTGCATGTCTTCAAGGTTTATCATTCATCAAGTCTGCCTAAAATAAAAGCCTTAAGGGCTATTTATACTAGAGTGGGCATTTGGCTACAAATGACCCAAATACCCCTAAGCAAATTCTAAGGAGCTTAGTCAATTATTACAAGTATAGCCTTCTTGATCTTGACTCCTTTAAAGCACTCCAATGCTATGATGTTGACTTGAAAATTGTTAGGCATGCTCATCCAACATGTATCAGAACCTAACTCAATTGACCATCATTCTTTATGAGTGTGTATATTTAGCTCTAGGAAAATCAATTGGAAGAAGAGATTGCATTTCAAGTGGGAGGGAATAGATAATTGGAAAGTCACAATTAAATCGTTGTAATTCCAAATTTGCACCCAAAAGAACTAAGAGTAAAAGAAATAGAAAACCATAATTAGAATTGTGTAAAAGGAGAGAGAGAGAGGCGGGGGGGAACTTATTACATCAAATTTTTGGTGGCTTCAAGAAAAGTTTTTTCTCGACAGTTAGTGTTGACAATTTTTAGCTAGCTTTTGTTAGTTTATATAGTTGGATGTTACATTTAGAAGCTGCAATCTCTCTTTTTTCCAATAAGACGCAAGTCATATGCAGACATTATGCATAAGTAAATATTTTATCTAATGGATGAAGAATCGGTAAGCTAAGATATTCCAAGCACAACAAATAAATTAAAGATATTCCATCTTTAAAACAATCCAGATAGCAATTTCTAGCAGTTTCTAATCATCTTCTGATTTCTTCCATCAACTCATACTTTGTATCTCCAAGGGTTAGAAATCATCAAACAAAGTACTCAGTACCCCATATTTTAAACAAAATTCAAACCCCTTGTTTAAACTTTTTTATGCTATAAACTATCTTAACCGAAATTGTTCATATTAGCATTTAAATTGTTGTTCCTTAGTCTGTCGAAGTCGATATACTAAAATTTGTAGTATCTTTGTTTGCAGACATTCTTTTCCAAATACTGATAACTTTATTAGAGTAATATTTACAATTTAGTAGTAGAATATATCTCGATAATTGTGAGTTATATCTAATTTTTACTTTTAACACAATAGATAAACAGTTGCAATACTGTAATAGACATATACGTGGAAGAAGTGAGTTAGGTTCTGAAAATTCTGAGTTTTGGCATATAAGAGCCTCAACCTGCTAAAAGTATCTACAGTTAGTTCATTTAATTAATATCTGTAAATACATAAGCTAAAAGAAAGAATTACAAGAAAATACACCTGACATCACACCATAACAAAAAAAATGGCCCATGTTTTTAAGTTTTACCTGATCTAGCCCATATTGTACATATTTTGAAAGCAGTAGCAAATTCAAAATTTGAGTTCTTACAACCATTGCTTCTAAAAGCTATGGAGTTAAATCTGTGTTCTTACAACCATTGCTTTCACTCTCTTTTCTTCTCACATCTTCTACATATGCTTCAAGGGGCCGTCCGTCATTACTGCTTCTCCCCCTGTGTCACCTGGTTGCAATGGAAGAAAATTGAAGAGTAGAAGTCCACCATTGAAGGCCATTCAAATCTTTGTTTGTGAAAATAGGATTCGTTTGAGTTTGTTAGTTGTTTGGATTGGGTATTGTTCCAATGGATTGAAAATATCAAAAGGAGTTCAAAATTTTAATTTGAAATAATTTATAGTAGATTTGAGCAAGATTTGAGTTAAATTTCAGAAAAGACGCAAGGAAGAAGAGGAAGTCATTTTTTTGTATAATTATGTATAATATTGTATAATAGTGTATATGAGTGTATAAACACATCTTATACACTATTATACACTTGTATATACCTTTATACAAGCATCTATGGAAGAACTTCGTCTTCCACGATTTTCAGTTGCAATTCTTGTTCAAACCCAGTCCAAATTTCCATTAAATGACTTCAAATTTTATATACAACCTTCTTATACTATTTCTAACAAGTCTAAATAACACCCACTTCAAATTTCTCAGAAAATCAAATTCGAAATCTAAACCCACGTATTTAAGCTTGTTAAAAATCTAATTTTCACCATCCAAATTGATTTGGTTTGATGAACTAATATTTGAGCTACAGTTACTGATTAGAAAATTAACTTTAAAACTTGAGCAATATTTTCTAAAATTAAATAGTAATATCGAAAACCTGTTGGAGTTGGATATTGAATCTTAGCCTATTATTTTTGGGCTAGTTGGTTGTAAATTAAAATATGGACTATAAAATTAAAAAGTAAGGATCGTGAAATTTTCCCTACATAAAACATTTCTTGTTTTTCAGCTTCTTTCCTGATCACATTGGATTCTCCTTTTTTGAGCATCTTTCTTGATCACTGGGGCTATGTAGAAATCGTAAAGCTTTGAAGGGAAATAAAATCAAGAACCTCCAATACATTTAAAATAAGACGTGAATCAACCAAGCTAATAAAGATCCCCTTTCTCTATATCACTTGGTTTCAAATTCCATAAAAACAGCTATAAAGCTACCAGAAAGTTTGAAGGCCAAATAATTCCTAACTGGGATAAAAGAAAAAAAGGAGCAACACTGTCAAGTTGATAAATTTATTGAGGAACAGAGCATCACAAGATATCCAAAAGATTACTGATCAAATATCCACATTTAGAACATTGCACGTTTGCGAGAAAATACGTTCTTTATCTTCCATGAAAATGTACTAAGCAGTACCAAAGATCCTCGTGTACGTGATATACTCCTCCTACTCCTGCAAGTAGTCCAGGAGTCCACAAGTTCCAGGATATCTACAAATATCAAATGATACAATAATTTTGCTCCAACAATTCAAATTATGAATGCAACTAAATCTTACATGAAGAATACATTCTATAGCTCCTCAAAGATCCTACTATTCCTTTCTAATCTAATAATTCATAAATGCATATCTGAATTATTTTCCATACACTTGTGTGCATCTTTTCTCTGTTCATGCTAACAATTTAAAAGTTGCTCCATACTTCCAGGCATCACCCAATGGACAATTTAGGAACATATTTCATATCTGCCAGCTACATAACAGCAAACGAAGAGATAGAGATTCCACATCTTCCAATCTATTTATTGGTAGAAAACATATCACCTTGAAACAAAATAATTTTATACACTGAAGCGACAATCCAACATAAATTTAATTCAATTCACTTAAAGATCGATCTGTGTCCATTTAAGTGGGGATTAATGTAACGCCCCGTAAATTCGGCTTAGGTATGAATGAGTTAAAGGAGTAGTAAGGATATATTGTGAGCATGTGAAGTCCCATCGAGATGATTATGGGTGAAAATAGTTGTTTAAAAATCAAGATGGAAAGTGAGGTGCATAAGATTTGACAAAATCGACTAAGTTTGCAGAAGGTCTGTATTCCATCAGTGTTTATTAAAAATGTGTAAGAAATTTGGGAAAATGCAAAGCATGAAAGTTGTAGGTCTTTGAAATAGCTTTCCAACGATATATTATGGAGCCCGAACGGATATCTGTACAAAAAGTTATGTGCATTTTACAAAACACTACGCCATATGCGCGCCCACTAGCGCGAGACTAGCGCGCCGCGCTAATGGGGTTTCGTTCTGGCCATGTAGCGCGGCCAGTAGCGCGGGTTGGGCCTCCAGGTGCGTGGGGGCGCTAGTGGGGGGTTATTTTAAAGCTATATTTCATCCCCCTCACCCCCAAAACATAAAAACTTCCTCTAGAAAGGAGAGCTCTCAAAAACCTAACTCCTAAAGGGTCATTCCTCCACCCAAGGTAAGTTCTAATGGTGATTTTAAGTTAATTTCAATTTTCCAACATCTTATTAACATGGGTAAACCCTCCATATCATTAGATATTCGATTGGGACATCGTTGTTGAGAGAAGGAACCCTAGAACTCGAATTCAAGAAGATTGAACGTCAAGAAGGTAATATCTTCACCCTCTAATTGATTCTATCATTGAATTAATGATTATAGACTCTAGTTCATGAGATATGAGTTGAAGGGTTTGATAGAAAAACATGAATGGTGATAGGTTTGGGTTTTTGATTGGTTATTATTGGTTATGGGTATTGATTACCTTATGGGTGATAAAGAATAATATTGATTATAACCATTTGAGATTTTAGAATTTATCTAGGATCAAGAGAATGGCTTGTTGGGTGTAGAAACACCATTAATAAGGACTATGAAGCTTTATGCCACCAAGTGTTTGAGAAAATGCTTAAGTGACCAAAACATGAGAATTATTGCTAATATGGAATCCCTTTGACTTGTATTGATATAGATTAAAGTTGAAAGGTTGGCGAATGTTGTATTACGCTCAAGAGCAGGAAGTTAAGGTATGTGAGGCTAACTCTCTATGTNATACCCAATTAACATGATGAATGTCGATTAACATAAGTGTAAACTCTAGCAACAATAGAAAATAACAGTGCGGAAACTAGAAAAAAAATATCAATACAAATCCCACCGATCTGGTGTCACGAGTCAAGAGCCTCTACACAAGTCTGAGGAACAGTCTATACAAAAGATAGTCTAAAGTGCTGAAAGTAAAGAGGATAGAGGGAGAAATCGAGTCTGCGAACGCCGTGCAGCTACCTCGATGACTCCGGTGAAATCTGAATAGCAGCTGAAAGTTCAACTATGCCTCCGGGATACCTGTATCTGCACACATGGTGCAGGGAGTAAAGTGAGTACTCCGACTCAGTGAGTAATAGCAATAAATAACGACTGACGGGAAGAAAACTCGTAAAAACACTACGCAGTTCTATATAACACAGTAAGTACATCAAATAGCAGGTAAATGAAGAAGTCAGGTAAACATCTCTTAAACCGGTTCTCAACTCTTTTACTTCTGACAATAACCGATAGTATGATTATACCGCTGCGGCGTGCAGCCCGATCCGTACTGAATACTGCTGCGGCGTGCAGCCCGATCCACATATGTATATATATATGGATCGGGCTGCGGCGTGTAGCCCGATCCAATAATAATAGTCGACTACGCTCACTGGGGGTGTGCAGACTCCGGAGGGGCTCCTACAGCCCAAGCGCTATATCACTGCGGCGTGCAGTCCGATCCATATAGTATGCTACTGCGGCGTGCAGTCCGATCCATATAATATACGATCTATATATGTATATATACTGCTGCGGCGTGCAGCCCGATCCAATATATATCAAATACCCTCACTATGGGGTCCTCGACCCCTCTCAGTCACTATAGACATGGCCTCTCGGGCACACTCAACTAAAACAGGGTTCCCAACCCACAAGTCATTCTCATTAGGAGTTACCAATTTCTAAAGTTGGTTCATATTATGTTTATCAGTTAAGAACATGACTGAGGGTATGATTTTTAACGAGTAAAGTGAGGTCAACCATCACAACTACCCCAAAGGGTTCTACAGATCGGCACAAGGCCCCAAACTAGCCCAGAATACAATGATATTAAGTAGATCTCAGTCAAAAATATGGTAAAATTATCAATCGGGATGGACCAGGTCCGAATCCCCAGCAATATCAGACCCCACGTTCATCATGCAGCGTGTGCCTCATCTTAACATAGCACCACGTTGTGCGAATCCGGGGTTTTAAACCCTCAGAACATCATTTATAACCATTACTCACCTCAAGCAGGCCGAAATCCTAGCTCGCTATGCACTTGCCTCGCAAATCAACCTCCTCGAGCGTCGAATCTGCCCAAAACCATAAGGAATACATTACAATAGGCTAAGAGGATACAACCCAATCGAAAAGACTCGAAAAATATCGAAAATCACGAAGTTGGCAAAACCCGAGCCCCGGGCCCACTTCTCGAAAAATTATAAAATACACATGAGTGGAGTTCCTCATCTCGCCACGAGTCTATACATATCAAAACTATCCGACTTCCGATACCATTTAGGTCCTTCAAATCATCACTTTTATATTTTTGGAAAGATTTACGCCAATTTTCTCCCCAAATTCCATCCCAAATCATGAAATAATGATGAATTAATTGTAGATCATGTACCTCTTAGCCAAATTGAGTTCAGAATCAACTTACCTTCCGATAAGTTTCTTTGAAAAACCTTACGAGAAAATCGCCAAAAATCCGAGCTCTCTAGGTCAAAATATCAACAAAAAAAAAACCCAAAACCTCGTATGTTTAGTAGTAGTCCTAGATTTTTCACCTTCCCGCGGGCTGGCAAGAATGACGCGAGGTCCGCGCAATAACAAGTGCCGGTCCGCGCTAAGATGAACGCGGCGCGCCAACTTTGACTGGCAGTGACAGGCTGTCAGTATTTTTGGCCATAACTTTCGTACAGATGTCCAAAATTGCAAATATCTTTATTTTTCTTGAAACTAGACACTACGCAAGGGCTACAACATTTCCATTTTAGACCAACTCAAAAATTCCTTGGTATAATCAAGAAGGATATGACCTTTCCGAAGTAGGACAAAGCGGGCAGGTTTCTTCACAACGGCGGCCGCGCCCGCTTTTTGTGGTCGGTCCGCGCGGGCACCTATTCGCGGCCACGTCCTGCTTTTGTGTGCGGTCCGCACAGCCACTCACAGCTGCGGGCGGCCACTTCTTTTTTGTCGAACCGCGGTAGGTGAGTCCGAGGGCTGAACCCTTCTCTGGATCCTGCGTATAGCTAAATGATGTTTGGCCTAAAAACTCCGCTGGAACATACCCGGGAACTCACGTCGAATTCCTGGGACTTCAAACCATTGTACAACACTTCAAAATAAAACCTTATTCCAACCTCGTTCCAATCATCAAAGCACCTCAAACAACATCAAATTACCCAAAACTCATCGAATTCAAGCCTAATTCTCTAAAAACTTCCGAAATACACTTTCGATCAAAAATCCGACCAAACCACGTCCGAATGACCTCAAATTTTGCACACATATCCTAAATCACCTAACGAAGCTACAGCAACTCTCGGAATTCCATTCTGACTCTCGGATCAAAATCTCACCTATCAACCGGAATTTGCCAAAATACTAACTTCGCCAATTCAAGCCTAATTCTACACCAGACCTCCAAAATAAATTCCGATCACACTCCTAAGTCACAAATCATCCCCGAAGCTAACCGAATCACCGGAAGTCACATCCGAGCCCTCTAACTCACAAGTCAATGTCCAGTTGACTTTTCCAAAACAATCCTTCCTTAAAGAGACTAAGTGTCTCATTTCCTTCTAGAACCAATCTAAATCAACTCTAACACATCAAATACTAATAATGAAGCATAAGGAAACAGAATATAGGGGAAACGGGGCTATAACACCCGTGACGACGGGCCGGGTCGTCACACGACCCGACCGGTCGTTTGCCTTCTTAGAACCCCGTTCCCCCAAATAAAACTCTCCATGCTCTCTTTAACTAATTTACGACCTGTGGAGATGGTTGGTTCGGGATTTAGAAGAAGTTTGGATTGAAATATGCACATTTAACTCTTTAGGATTTTCTTAAAAGGCTAAGTTTGACTTCGGTCAATATTTTGGGCAAACGGGCCCGAAATCGTGTTTTGACGGTTTCGGAGGATCCGCGGAAAAATATGGGACCTGGGCGTATGCCCGGAATCGAATTCTGAGGTCCCTAGCCCGAGTAATGAATTTTTATTAGAAATTCTTAATCTAAAATATTAAGGATTTAAAGAAACTAAACTAACTAATGATTGATTTCATGGGTATCGGGCTCGTATGTTGATTCCGAAGTCCGGTACAAGTTCGAAATATCATTTTAAGACCTACCACCAAAGTTTAGGTCGGTCAATCCGTACGAAGTTTAAAGGGTCGGTTTTGGTCCCGGTTCGGGGAAAAGTTTAAAGAAACGTTGTAAGCTCATAAGTTTGTATTCTATTGGTTTTA
>NW_017671489.1:183728-194934 GCF_001879085.1 Nicotiana attenuata
GGAGAGATCGACGAGGACGTCACTCACCGTATAGGGGCGGGCTGGATGAAATGGAGGCTTGCATCTGGAGTTTTGTCTGACAAGAAAGTGCCACCGATACTCAAAGGTAAGTTTTATAGAGTTGTGGTTTGACCGGCCATGTTGTATGGGGCAGAGTGTTGGCCGGTTAAGAACTCCCATATCCAGAGGATGAAGGTAGCAGAGATGAGGATGTTGAGGTGGATGTGCGGGCACACTAGGATAGACAAGATTAGGAATGAAGATATTCGGAAGAAGGTGGGCGTGGCCCCTGTGGATGACAAGATGCGGGAAGCGAGGCTCAGATGGTTCGGGCATGTGCGGAGGAAAAGCCTTGATGCTCCGGTGAGGAGGTGTGAGCGGTTGGCCGTGGTGGGTACGAGTAGGGGTAGAGGGAGGCCTAGGAAGTATTGGGGAGAGGTGATCAGGCAGGACATGGTACGACTGCAGATTTCTGAGGACATGGCCCTTGATAGGAAGGTTTGGAGGTCAAGCATTAGGGTTGCAGGTTAGGGGTAGTAGAGCTTTGCTTACTTCATACCGGGGTGAGGCGGGGTTGGATTAGGGTTGATCTTAGATAGCTTGCAGTTTATGTTGAATTTACACTATCCTTGCTATTTATCTTAGCCTCGGGCCTTAGCTACTGGTTACTGTTATTGCATGTCATTTATCTTTTGGTTGTTATGCTTCTGTTACTATTACGGACTGGAGTTACTAATGAATTGTCTCCTCCCTTCTTCTTTTTTCTGAGCCGAGGGTCTATCGGAAACAGCCTCTCTGCCCTATCGGGGTAGGGGTAAGGTCTGCGTACACATTACCCTCCCCAGACCCCACTGTGTGGGATTTTACTGGGTAGTTGTTGTTGTTGTACTTATGTTTTAGGTAGATTAAACAATAGTATTAAGGTGAAATCATGGGGTTAGAGCAAAAACCTAGGGTTTTAATAAAAGTTAGATTTAACCACGAAATTTGTTATGGAATGAATTAGAAATCATATATTATTGATCCTTAGGATGTAGAGAACAACTTCCTTTGAAAAATCTCGGAATCCGGGCACGTGGGCCCGGGGTCGGATTTTAGGAAACTTGTATTAAGAGTTGGAAAATTGCTTAAATAGCTAGAATTCGATCTTGTGAGACTATATTGACTAGTTCTTATTTCGTTTAACTAGTTTGGGATCGTTCGGCTCCGAATTTAGGGCTTGGACTCGTTCTTTGTATTGGAAGTGCACTTTGGAGCGATGTGAGTCTCCTTTCTAACCTTGTAAGAGGGAATTTTCCCCATAGGTATAATAATTGAATTAATTGCCATTATATATGGGGGCTACGTACGTACTAGGTGATGAGAGCCCGTGCGTAGCGGCTATTATGTTAAGTCCGGGTAGTCTAGGATCCATAAGCATGCTCTACGTGATATCTTGTAACTTGATGATAAATTCGGATTCGTATAAACTATTTCGATTAAGGTAAGTGAGACTAGTGGAGGAACCTTACCCTGCTTGGTCTCTTAAAAGAGAATATTTGGTATTCCTGTGAATAACTACTCCTAAGATATATATCATTGTTTGCTTGTGGTTGAGCTTATTTATATTTGACCGCGTCGCACGGATGATTCGCGAGCGGGGTAATAGATGCATCTATGGTTCGAGCCGTTCGACCCTCGGCAGTGCACAATTTATTTTGATGTTGGATCGGACCGTACGTCCCACGGTGTTACTTGCGTATGTTTTCCTTAGCATTTCTCTGAGTACTAAATTTCATATCTGCTTGAAATATAGGCGAATATCCATGAAAATACTTGGGCAAGAACTGTTATACCATGATTTTTAAATGCTATTAACTTGTGTTATCCATGCTATTTATAAATTCTTCTCACATTATTTGACCTTAGTAAGTGTCAAGTCGACCTCTCGTCTCTACTTCTTCGAGATTAGACGGGATACTTACTGGGTACATATTGTTTATGTACTCATACTACACTTCTGTACTTAACTGTACAGGGTCTGAGGCAGGTGTATCTGGCTATCAGTCTGGTGCGTATATCTGAGCGGACTCGAGGCTTCTACGGTGAGCTGCTTCTCTTCCATGCCGTCCTGCAGCCTGAATAAGTCTTTCTTATGTATTTTTGCTGTCTATTCCGTTTCGGACAGTAGGATAAGGTGATTCTTTGTATATTCTACTAGTTGCCCACAGCTTGTGACACCAAGTCTTGGCACACACATTAGTATACTGTATTATTTTTGGGGTTGTATGATTATCATGACTTTATTAATCATTTCTGATTTTATTTCAACTTAAAGAATTATCCCAACTATTTCGGAGTTAAATTAAATGAATGTTTAGTTAGTATCTTCCGCGTTGGCTTGCCCGGCAATGGTGTTGGGCGCCATCACGACCTATTCTGGAAATGGGCCGTGACAAAAAATCACATCATAGTTGGATAGGCGGCTCAATCAATACGGTGGCCTAAAGCAAAATCTTAGTAAGAGGCCAAAGAAATATTCAATAATTTTTTTATATATTTTTATCGAACTGAGAGTTTGAGAAAAACGTGAGGAAGAAAAAAAAATATTATGCTACTCAGATTATTCAATACTCTTGTTATTTGGCAGAATAGATAGATGAGCTAGTATGAGGAGAAAAAAAAAATTGATTTTATAAAGAACAAGAACTGATTTAGCTGAAGATTGAAGAAAGAAAAAAAAATACTTTTTGCTCACTTGTAGGCTCACTGCCTCCCAATTAAAACACGAGAGCCTAAAAACATGTGATTTATGTGCAGAAAAATAAATAAAGTGGAATAGTTTTAATTATTAGATATACATGACTGAATTACTACATCTACAAATGATAAAATTTAGTTATACAAAATTTAATTTTTGATATAGTAGTACTAATTTTGAGGCCTTAAAGTATTGGGGCCTAAAGCAAGTGCTTGACTTGCTTTAGGCTTGAGCCGGCATTGGATAGTATTATATTTAGGGATGATTATGGAGTGTTCGTGGTATATGCAGAAGGAGATATCATTTCTTACCCCCATTAGAAAAGCCAGTTACAGAAAAGAAATTTCCTTTACGTACGTTGATATCTAACTGAATGACAAAGAAAAAGATAAAAAAGAAAGACTCAAGCTTCCTTGGGGCATCCCTGTTAAGAAATCAATCTATCTATGTGAAATCAACCTATTCACACATCAATATTTATACCGCTGCTCCTTGTCCCTTTTTCAAGAGTTAATGAACTAATGTTCTACACTCTTTTGTGGATTAAAACTTGCTATACCTTCTTGATAGCAAAACTGACTGTGTATCTCGTATCTCGTGTTTCAGAAAAACTGAAGTTGTTGTTTAGCTGAAAAGAAAAAGATAATTAGTAATAAAATATTTATAAGTATAATGAACACTATCGAGGAAGTATATAAAATTGTATGAAAAGCACTCAATGTTGTCTTAAGAGAGGGGTAGCCTTAGGTAGGAAGCTTCAGGGAGCCAATATAATGGGAAACAACTTCATATACCAAGACAAACAATAGAATGGATGGCAAGAAAACAAACGAAAGGTGGATGGTCATAACATATGCAAAACAATGGAGAGGAAGAAGTAAAAAATCAATTAGTGGATCTGTGTTTCCTACCTTAAGTGGATAAGAATAGTGGCAAAACCATTGTTGTTTATACGTCTCAGATTTTCACATTCAACATATACAAAGATCTAAAGAGGATGAACTCACTTCTAGTTGCAGGTTTAGTGTATGTGGTGCTTCCACCAAAGGGATAACCGGTTTTAAATAATTAACCCAAAGAATTTGATGCAGATGTTAAAAACAGATCTTGTCGAAACCATATCTTGTTGAAACTCTTATTTTATCTGGTACTAATTGAATTTTGGTATTCTTGTTGCATTAGCTTCATTCGGGATTTATCGCTCTACATTTTGATTTCTTATTTACTGAAGGAGCACAAAAAAAGAAGGCAAGAAGATGAATCTACCGCCCACATAACTAAATTAAGTAGCACTATAGTTCTAACCAAAGTCCACATTTGTTTAATAAAGGAATAGCACTTTCCTTTAACATTAGTTCCCTTTGAGATTGATATACTTGAACAGGATTAGAGTATTCTATCTAGTAAAGTTAGTCTAAAGCATTAGGATTACTGCTGCATTTGTCATACAAAAGAAAAGCACAATGCGGTTTTTTTATTTTTTGTGTGTGTGGGGAGGGGGGGGGGGGTGTTGTTAGAAGGGAATATGTAAAAATGGAGGTCAACCACTATATGATGCAAAATTAAAGGTAAACTGTACGTATCATATGTAAAAATGGAGGTCAACCACTATATGCAGCATTGAAGGACCGCATAGGCGATAATACGAAATGAGTATACAAATCGAATGAAAGAACTTTAATTTTGCAGTGACAATACATTTAGATATTAGCAAGCATCATAAGTACTAATTTTTGCTTGGAATCTAGGACATTGTTTCAGCAAAACCTCCATGCTAGCTACCCAATAACAAATTAGGGAATTTAACAAAACTATCATATTTCTTATACCTAGTCAACTACATCTACTTAAAGCATTAGATTATAAACACGTAATAAAACCCAGTAAATCATTGCTACTTAAAGTCATATGTAAAGAAAATACAAAATTAAGCTTGATGGTACCTGCACTACAACTACATAGCTATTTCGGAAGATTGATCTGTTGTGATATTTCCAAAAAATTGGACAAATGTCCTTCCATGTAGCATTTTTTGGACAAATGTTCTTCCATGTGGCATTCTTGCATGAGAAATTGAAGACAAGTGTTGTACACTTGTCATACTCTAGGCTTCATTTTCTACCTATCAATAGGCCTTCAAAATAGCCATCAAGTATCAGCACATTTTGCTTTGCCTCTTTCGTTCCTCTCAGCTTCCTTTTCTTTCCTCCTTAAAACATTTGTAGTCTACTTTGTTTGTTCCCTCTTTTAAATAGATGGGTTTGTAATTCAATATTTTGCTCCCAAATGGAGATGGGCTTGTTTAATCCTGGGGAAACATTTCACATTGCTGAAATAGTTTCTTAGGACAGTGCCCAGCACGACTCAAGCCAATTAGTGTATCTGCTCACAAATAATATTATTGCAGTATTATTATTGTAATTTTTCGTGTCATTTCTCCACAATCTAAGAAACTATGGCAAGTAATACTACTGCGGAAATTTTTGATGGTGCTACCAATTTTGGTGTCGTCTCTGCTACTGTTCCAGCCGCCCTGCCAGATATCCACGGTGTTGCAAATACGTTATTGCATCCACAACTTTGGCAGACACTAATGTCAAAACACAGGTATGTGAACAGACATGGTTACATATCCAATGCTAATATTAAAACCTTCAAGAAAAATGCACCTTAATGCAAGAGAAGAGTTGAGACAAATGACAATCTCTCTAAGCCAAAATTAAATTAGACGAAAGCGGATAATATAGTTGTTGCAGTGATTTTCCAAATAAATAATGTGGCCAATGTGAGAAATTGGGTGATAGACTCTGGTGCTACTAGGCACACTTGTGTGGACAAAAATAAATTTTGTCTTACACCCAAATTGAAGAAGGAGAAGAATTTATTTATCTGGGTGACTCCTAATATCCAAACCAATTTGGTGTCTGTGTGATTATTAGGAAAAGTTGGAGTGAATGTGTATTTCGAGAATGATGAGGTTGTATTGACTAAAAATAATATTTTTGTGGGCAATGGATATTGTAACCATGGTTTATTCATGCTTATTTCTGATTCTAGCAATGAAAATGCATCTTCTTCTGCTTATATGGTTGAGTCTATTTCTTTGTGGCATGCTAGACTAAGACATGCTAAAGTCGCGTATAAAAAGAAAATGCAGTCGCTAGGATTAATATCTATTTTGGACTCAAATAACAAGTGTGAAATATGTGCTGAAGCTAAAAGCACTAGAAAGACATGTTTTTCCGTAAATAGAGAAACTGAATTGTTATCTTTAATTCACACTGATTTAGACGACTTGAAGCAGACTATGACTAGAGGTGGTAAAAGATATTATGTGACTTTTATTGATGATTTTTCTAGATATACTAAGTTGTATTTGCTTAGAAATAAAGATGATGCATTTAATGCTTTTATTTCTTATAAAACTGAGGTTGAAAATCAACTTAGTAGAAAAATCAAGAGAATTAGATCAGATAGAGGTGGAGAATATTTATCTTTAAATGATTTTTGTGAAAAGAATGGAATAATTCACGAAGTAACTCCACCTTATTTACCTGAGTCAAATGGAGTAGCTGAAAGGAAAAATAGAACACTGAAAGAAATGATGAACTCTATGTTAGTTAGTTCTAATGCTCCTGATAATTTGTGGGGTGAAGCTATATTATCTGCATGTCACTTACAAAAAGGAATACCACATAGAAGAACTGGCAAAACTCCGTATGAATTAATTGTGGAAGGGTTATAAATCTAACTTGAAATATTTAAAAGTGTGGGGGTGCCTTGCTAAAGTTCTTTGGCCTGAACCTAAAAAGAGAAAAATAGGTTCTAAAACTGATGATTGCATGCTAATTGGATATGCTGAACATAGTGCTGCATATAGATTTTTTGTTTTAAAAAGTGAAGTGCTTGATTGCAATACTATAATTGGAATGCTGAGTGCTTTGAATATATTTATCCATTATCTGATAAAATTTCTCATATACATGTTGAAACAAATAATGAAATTACCTCTAATGAGTAACTGAGAAGGAGCAAAAGGCCTAGGAAAGAATATTTTCTTTATGGGTGCGTGTACCCACTACCCACCCCCTCCACATAATCCGCCGCTCGTAGTTATCTTATGTTTAGATTCTAATGTGATTGATTCCCTTGTATAAATACACACTTGATGTAACAACACTAAAATATAATCCCAATTTCATCTCCCCAAACGCGTGTTTGTTGAGTTTTATCATCAGAGAACCTAGGTAACATTTTAAAATGATTCAATCCAGAAAATTATACAGTGTTGGCGGAAAAGGAAAATAACCCAAGGAATAACGTTAACGTCTTGAGTTTCATGGCTTTCTTCAATATTCAGAATGAATATGTCATTTTCCCTCAACTAACTTTTGAAAGTCTGGTCTCTCATTCAAAGATCTCGTCTTCTCCTAATAAAAATATAATATATATTTTTTCAAAATCTATAAAACTATTTTAATTCATATACTTCATCCGTTTCAACTTATATGATGTAGGTTGACCCCGGTATGAGTTTAAAAAAAATAAATTTTATGAAATTTGTGATCTTAAACTTGCCATAATATTTTATGTGGGTATAAGACATTTGAAACTTGTAGTCTTAAATATTTAGTAATTTGTGTGACTATAAAAGTTTCTCATTAAAAGCTAAATGAATATAATAAAAGTTTAGATTATATTACTTTTAAACATAAAAATATTAATTCTTTGTAGAATAGGCTAACAAAAAAAAATGTCACACAAATTGAAGTGGAAAGTGGAAGAATTAAAAATTGAATTGGAGTAGGTTGGTAACGGCCCGACCGGTCGTTTTGAGCTCTAGCGCGTCGTTCAGCACGGCATGAACAGTCACGTATTATGACTTGTACGCATGGTCGGAATTGAATTTCGGGAAGTTCGGAGTTGATTTGGAAAGAGAATTCTCATTTCGGAAGCTTTAAGTTGAAATAATTGACTAAGATTGGATCTTTGGGTAAACGACCTCGGAATCGGGATTCGAAGGTTCCAGCAGGTACGTATGATGATTTCGGACTTGGGAGTATGTCCGGATCATGTTTTGGAAGACCCGGGAACATTTCGGCACCTATTGTGGAAGTTAGCATTTTTGGAAGAATTTCATAAGTTTGGGTTGAAGTGCATTTCAGTGTTATCAATGTCCGTTTGGGATTCCAAGTCTGGCAATAGTTCCGTATGGTGGTTCTGGGGTTGGGAGAGCGCGGAAGTGAATTCGGAGGTCCGTGGGTCATTTTGGAGTCATTTAGCTAAAGATAGAAATTTTAAGGTTTCTGAGGAGTTTGACCGGAAGTGGACTTTTTGATATCAAGGTCTCCAATTCCGAAAGTTGGAGTAGGTCCGTAATGTCGAATGTGACTTGTGTGCAAAATTTGAGATCAATCGAACGTGATTTGATAGGTTTCGACATCGAATGTAGAAGTTTGAAATTCTAAAGTTCATTAAGCTTGAATTGGAGTGTGATTCATGATTTCGATGTTGTTTGATGTGATTTGAGGCCTCGAGCAGGTCCGTGTTATGTTATGGGACTGGTTGGTGTGATTGGATGGGGTCCTGGGGGCCTAGGGTGTGTTTCGGGGTGATTTCGGATCATTTCGGACTGTTTTGCAATAGTTGATGCTGGTGTCTGGTGTTGTTCTTCGCGTTCGCAAGGATCCTCTCGCGTTCGTGGTGAAGGATTTGGCTTCAGGGATTGTGTTCTTCGCGTTCGCAGTGAGAGCCTCGCGTTCGCGTAGAAGGAAATCCTTGTTGCACAGGTCTGACGTCGGAGGCTCATATCTCGCAATCTATAAGGAATTCAGTTAAAAATCATGGCATCGGAGCCAGCAGTTGAAAAAGCTTCTTCCAACCAGGCGGGCAAGGATAAAAACCTCCTCGAGTCATCTTTTGCTGAACAACTCTCCAAAGCTACCGAAGAGATCAGAGGTCTGAAGGCCTTGCTGAATGAGAAAGAGGTGGTGAGCTTGTTCAAACACTCACCCAGACACAAGAAGATCTCCGTGTGTCTTTAGATAAGGTCAAGTTTTTGGAGAGTTCACTTGCCCCTTTGCAATCTTCTTACGATGCTGCTTTGGCTGAGAAGGAGGAGCTCAAGAGTGAAATTGATCAATGGGAAAGAGACTACGAGGCTCTTGAGGACAAAGCTTCTATTGAAGTGAGTTGGGCCATTCTGAACACGCGTCATGATACCCTTGTGGAGGTTAGTCAAGAGGGTTTTAACTTGGATGCTGAGTTAGCTAAAATTAAAGAGACCATTGAAAAAACTCAGCAAGGCCAAGGTTTCTCTTCACCCCTAGCTGATACTGAACACTGAAGCTAATCCTGGTGCAGTGGATGTTCCAGCTCCTTCAGACCAATCGAGCCTTCTGTTGCTGATGATGTCGTCTTGAACTCTTCTTTTGAACCTGCCCCATAGTGAAAATTAATTTGTGAAGTTTGAATCCTTTTTTTTCTTTTTGGTGAAATGTGTGGTGGTTTTACCCCTGGTCCCATTTTGGGGGTAATATTTTTGGTGATAGCAAGTCCCCAGGTCTTTTCAGGGCTTTTTGTAAAAATGACAATCAGTTTATGACAAAGTTTATACTTAGTTTTAACTTAATATTATAAAGTTTTCATTTTAACTTAATCCTTTCAAGTTTCTGTTGTACTCTTTTTGCCTTTTTTTTTATGTGTCCAAGGTCTTGTTTTTAATTCGCGGGTTTTTGTCATACCCTTTTGACTTTTTGCATTTTTAGAAATGCTTTATTAGTTTCATGGATCTTTGAAACAAACATGAATTATAAAAGAGGGCCCTTTTATATATGACACTTAGTGAAGAAGACGTCTCAACTTCATAATGGTGTAAACATATGAAAGAAGAAATAGGAACACACATGTTTCGTGGAATAACTTTTGATAAAGTTTTTATTCTAACTTTGCCATCATTACATGTATTTAAGTATCTTCTATAACTCTTCTGTAACTGTTTTCTTTACAACAGATTTGTAAAAAAGAAGATCCAAGGGTTTCTTTACGACCCGAGACTAAATATTGCCTAAATTTATATCTATGAATGTATTCTTCACAGATTTTTGAATCAGTCTTGTGTTTTTGACTCGTGTTGCTCTAAACTTTACACTTGTTGAGTAGACTGTAAGCTTGACTTGAGATTTAGTTGTTCCAGTCTTCTTTGCCTTCATTATACACATATTACATGTATATTATATAGTCCCCCAAGTGTTTGAGTTTTGAAGTATGAAATCTCGAGCACTTGATTATTCCTTCCATGCGGTCCTTTTCCTGAAAAGGAAAAACATAAGGGACTCGGAGGTATAACTTTAGATGTAGACTGTTTAACCCATTCTATTTCTATCAGAATAGTTGCAACCCTAGACCGGGAATAGTGTTTCTTCCGCGTGTCTTTCAGGTCTAAATTCATCATTTAATGTGGGCTAGCTTTTTGCCTATCATCTAAAATCGTTACTATAACTTTAACAAAAAATAAAATTGTAAATGAGGGATACCTGACCGTGGGTATTTCCTTTCCTTAGAAATAGTACTTCTTCAGATGAAAAGCATTCCAATTTGAGGGTATGATCTTGTCGTCCAGGGTTTCAAGCTCATACGCACACTTTCCTACGATTCCATGAATCTTGTAAGGTCCTTCTCAATTTGGATTTAATTTTCCTGCATTAACAGCCCTTGTGGATTGGAAAACTTTCTTAAGAACGTAGTCCCCAATCTTGAAGTATCTGAGATGAGCCTTTCGATTGTAACACCGCTCAATGACTTGTTTTTGTGCTGCCATCCTTATTATAGCAGTTTCTCTTCTTTCTTCAAGTAAATCCAAATTTACCCGCATCTCTTCTTCATTCGGCTCTTAGTAGCTTGACCTCAAGCTTGGCTCCCCTATTTCTTCAGCTCCGTATACAAGTGAAAATGGTGTTTCTCCCGTACTTGTTTTTGCTGTTGTTCGATAAGCCCATAAGACTCCAGGTAGTATCTCTGACCGATTTCCTTTAGATTCTTCCAGTCTTTTCTTCAAGTTGTTGATAATAACTTTATTCGTTGATTTAGCTTGTCCACTACCCACCGAATGGTAAGTTGTTGATAATAACTTTATCATTTACCAATAGTTGTTAATAGCTCCTTTGCTCAGAAAATATTACTCCATAGTTAATTTCAGAATGCCTCATAAACGGAAAAGTATGGGCTTCAGCTTCATTGCGGTAAAATTTTATAAATCCACATCTGTAAAGCAAGAGCTGCATTCTTCAATTTTTGAGATATTTGCGTAATACTTCATATTCAAGCTGGGGTATTTTTGTCATTTACTATTACTTAAACAAAAAATAAATAAATTACAAGATTTAAATAGGGCAAAGCCCTACATTAATCTAATAGAAACAAAGCAAAGGAGAAAAAGGCCGAAAGCCCCCTTTACTCTAGCAAATA